>NC_045703.1:1463471-1478442 GCF_009834535.1 Camelus ferus
CGTTGGTTCATCTAGCACAAAGAGAACGGGTTGCAGGAAAAACTTTTACTCTGGTTTCTCAGTCTGTTTCCTAGTGCCGTTTTGAAGTTACTGCAGTTTTCACTGTAAAACCGAGTTGGAGCTCGTACATCCCCATATATATGTATGGAGTGGAGTTTGCAAGCGAAAAGAAACTTTGTGTTCCCAACAAGCTAGGTGAAGGACGGCTTTCACACACAATTATCTCTCAGAACTGAGCATGTGGAGAGACGTTCGTTCATCTATCACAAAAGGAATGGTTTGCAGGAGAAACCTTATCTCTGGTTTCTCAGTCTGTTTCCTAGTGCCTGTTTGGAGTTCCTGCAGTTTTCACTGTAAAACCGAGTTGGAGCTCGTACCTCAGCATATATATTTATGGATTGGAGTTTGCAACTGAAAAGATACTTTGTGTTCCCAACAAGCTAGGTGAAGGACGGCTTTCACACACACTTATCTCTCAGAACTGAGCATGTGGAGAGACTTTCGTTCATCTAGCACAAAGGGTTCGGTTGCAGGAGAAATTTTTACTCTGGTTTCTCAGTCTGTTTCCTAATGCCGGTATGATGTTCCTGCAGTTTTCACTGTAAAACCGAGTTGGAGCTCGTAATTCCCCATATATATATATATGGAGTGGAGTTTGCAAGTGAAAAGAAACTTTGTGTTACCACAATCTAGGTGAAGGACGGCTTTCACACACACTTATTTCTTCAGAAACTGAGCATGTGGAGAGGACTTCGTTCATCTAGCACAAAGAGAACGGGTTGCAGGACAACTTTTACTCTGGTTTCTCAGTCTGTTTCCTAGTAGCCGGTTTTGAATTACTGCAGTTTTCGTACTGTAAAAACCGAGTTGGAGCTAGTACCTCTCCATATATATGTATGGTAAGTGGAGTTTGCAAGCTGAAAATAACTTTGTCGTTCCCAACAAGCTTAGGTTGAAGGACTGCTTTCACACACACTTATCTCTCAGAACTGCGCATGTGGAGAGACGTTCGCTTAATCTCGCACAAAGGGAACGGTCCTTGCAGGAGAACCTTTATCTCTGCTTTCTCAGTCTGTTTCCTAGTGACTGGTTTGAGACTTCCTGCAGTTTTCACTGTAAAACCGAGTTGGAGCTTCTTACTCACCCATATGCTATTTATGGATTGGAGTTTGCAACTCTGAACAGATACTTTGTGTTCCCAACAAGCTATATGGACGGACGGCTTTCACACACACATTATCTCTCAGAACTGAGCATGGAGAGACGTTCGTTCATCTAGCACAAAGGGAACGGTTTGCAGGAGAAATTTTACTCTGGTTTCTCAGTCTGTTTCCTACTGCCGGTTTGAATGTTCCTGCAGTTTTCACTGTAAAACCGAGTTGGATCTCGTACCTCCCCATATATATGTATGGAGTGGAGTTTGCAAGTGAAAAGAAACTTTGTGTTCCCAACAAGCTAGGTGAAGGACGGTTTCACACACACTTATCTCTCAGAAACTGAGCATGTGGAGAGACGTTCGTTCATCTAGCACAAAGGGAAAGAGTTCCAGTAGAAACTATTACTCTGGTTTCTCAGTCTGTTTCCAGTGCCGGTTTGAAGTTCCTGCAGTTTTCACTGTAAAACCGAGTTGGAGCTCGTACCTGCCCATATATATGTATGGAGTGTAGTTTGCAAGTAAAAGAAACTTTGTGTTCCCAACAAGCTAGGTGAAGGACGGCTTTCACACACACTTATCTCTCAGAACTGAGCATGTGGAGAGACGTTCGTTCATCTACCACAAAGAGAACGGGTTGCAGGAGAAACTTTTACTCTGGTTTCTCAGTCTGTTTCCTAGTGCCGGTTTGAAGTTCCTGCAGTTTTCACTGTAAAACCGAGTATGAGCTCATACGTACTCCCATATATATGTATGGAGTGGAGTTTGCAAGTGAAAAGAAACTTTGTGTTCCCAACAAGCTAGGTGAAGGACGGCTTTCACACACACTTATCTCTCAGAACTGAGCATGTGGAGAGACGTTCGTTCATCTAGCACAAAGAGAAAGGTTTGCAGTAGAAACTATTACTCTGGTTTCTCAGTCTGTTTCCTAGTGCCGGTTTGAAGTTACTGCAGTTTTCACTGTAAAACCGAGTTGGAGCTAGTACCTCCCCATATATATGTATGGAGTGTAGTTTGCAACTGAAAAGAAACTTTGTGTTCCCAACAAGCTAGGTGAAGGACGGCTTTCACACACACATATCTCTCAGAACTGAGCATGTGGAGAGACGTACGTTCATCTAGCACAAAGAGAACGGGTTGCAGGAGAACCTTTTCCTCTGGTTTCTCAGTCTGTTTCCTAGTGCCGGTTTGAAGTTACTGCAGTTTTCACTGTAAAACCGAGTTCGAGCTCGTACCTCCCCATATATATGTATGGAGTGGAGTTTGCAATGTTAAAAGGAAACTTTGTGTTCCCAACAAGCTAGGTGAAGGACGGCTTTCACACACACTTATCTCTCAGAACTGAGCATGTGGAGAGACGTTCGTTCATCTAGCACAAAGGAAATGGGTTGCAGGAGAAACTTTTACTCTGGTTTCTCAGTCTGTTTCCTAGTGCCGGTTTGAAGTTCCTGCAGTTTTCACTGTAAAACCGGTTGGAGCTCGTACCTCCCCATATATATGTATGGAGTGGAGTTGCAACTGAATAGAAACTTTGTGTTCCCAACAAGCTAGGTGAAGGACGGCTTTCACACACACTTATCTCTCAGAACTGAGCATGTGGAGAGACGTTCGTTCATCTAGCACAAAGGGAAACGGTTTGCAGGAGAATCTTTTACTCTGGTTTCTCAGTCTGTTTCCTAGTGCCGGTTTGAAGTTCCTGCAGTTTTCACTGTAAAACCGAGTTGGATCTCGTACCTCCCCATATATATGTATGGATTGGAGTTTGCAAGTGAAAAGAAACTTTGTGTTCCCAACAAGCTAGGTGAAGGACGGCTTTCACACACACTTATCTCTCAGAACTGAGCATGTGGAGAGACGTTCGTTCATCTAGCACAAAGGAACGGGTTGCAGGAGAAACTTTTACTCTGGTTTCTCAGTCTGTTTCCTAGTGCCGGTTTGATGTTCCGGCATTTTTCACTGTAAAACCGAGTTGGAGCTCGTACCACCCCATATGTATGTATGGAGTGGAGATTGCAACTGAATAGAAACTTTGTGTTCCCAGCAAGCTAGGTGAAGGACGGCTTTCACACACACTTATCTCTCAGAACTGAGCATGTGGAGAGACGTAAGTTCATCTAGCACAAAGGGAAAGTTTTGCAGGAGAATCTTTTACTCTTGTTTCTCAGTCTGTTTCCTAGTGCCGGTTTGAAGTTCCTGCAGTTTTCACTGTAAAACCGAGATGGATCTCGTACCTCCCCATATATATGTATGGATGGAGTTTGCAAGTGAAAAGAAACTTGTGTTCCCAACAAGCTAGGTGAAGGACGGCTTTCACACACACTTATCTCTCAGAACTGAGCATGTGGAGAGACGTTCGTTCATCTAGCACAAAGGGAAAGGGGTTGCAGGGAAACTTTTACTCTGGTTTCTCAGTATGTTTCCTAGTGCCGGTTTGATGTTCCGGCATTTTTCACTGAAAACCGGGTTGGAGCTCGTACCACCCCATATGTATGTATGGAGTGGAGATTGCAACTGAATAGAAAATTTGTGTTCCCAACAAGCTATGTGAAGGACGGCTTTCACACACACTTATCGCTCAGAACTGAGCATGTGGAGAGACGTTCGATCATCGAGCACAAAGGGAAAGTTTTGCAGGAGAATCTTTTACTCTTGTTTCTCAGTCTGTTTCCTACTGCCGGTTTGAAGTTCCTGCAGTTTTCACTGTAAAACCGAGCTGGATCTCGTACCTCCCCATATATAAGTATGGATAGGAGTTTGCAAGTGAAAAGAAACTTTGTGTTCCCAACAAGCTAGGTGAAGGACGGCTTTCACACACACTTATCTCTCCAAACTTAGCATGTGGAGAGACGTTCGTTCATCTAGCACAAAGGGAACGGTTGGCAGGAGAAACTTTTACTCTGGTTTCTCAGTCTGTTTCCTAGTGCCGGTTTGATGTTCCGGCAGTTTTCACTGTAAAACCGGGTTGGAGCTCGTACCACCCCATATGTATGTATGGAGTGGAGATTGCAACTGAATAGAAACTTTGTGTTCCCAGCAAGCTATGTGAAGGACGGCTTTCACACACACATATCTCTCAGAACTGAGCATGTGGAGAGACGTTCGATCATCGAGCACAAAGGGAAAGTTTTGCAGGAGAATCTTTTACTCTTGTTTCTCAGTCTGTTTCCTACTACCGGTTTGAAGTTCCTGCAGTTTTCACTGTAAAACCGAGATGGATCTCGTACCTCCCCATATATATGTATGGATTAGAGTTTGCAAGTGAAAAGAAACTTTGTGTTCCCAACAAGCTAGGTGAAGGACGGCTTTCACACACACTTATCTCTCAGAACTGAGCATGTGGAGAGACGTTCGTTCATCTAGCACAAAGGAAATGGGTTGCAGGAGAAACTTTTACTCTGGTTTCTCAGTCTGTTTCCTAGTGCCGGTTTGATGTTCCGGCAGTTTTCACTGTTAAAACCGGGTTGGAGCTCGTACCACCCCATATGTATGTATGGAGTGGAGATTGCAACTGAATAGAAACTTTGTGTTCCCAGCAAGCTATGTGAAGGACGGCTTTCACACACACATATCTCTCAGAACTGAGCATGTGGAGAGACGTTCGATCATCTAGCACAAAGGGAACGGTTTGCAGGAGAATCTTTTACTCTTGTTTCTCAGTCTGTTTCCTACTGCCGGTTTGAAGTTACTGCAGTTTTCACTGTAAAAGCGAGTTGGAGCTAGTACCTCCCCATATATATGTGTGGAGTGCAGTTTGTAACTGAAAAGAAACTTTGTGTTCCCAACAAGCTAGGGGAAGGACGGCTTTCACACACACTTATCTCTCAGAACTGAGCATGTAGAGCGATGTACGTTCATCTAGAACAAAGAGAACGGTTTGCAGGAGAAACTTTTCCTCTGGTTTCTCAGTCTGTTTCCAAGTGCCGGGTTGAAGTTACTGCAGTTTTCACTGTAAAATCGATTTCGAGCTCGTACCTCCCCATATATATGTATGGAGTGGAGTTTGCAAGTGAAAAGAAACTTTGTGTTCCCAACAATCTAGGTGAAGGATGGCTTTCACACACATTTATCTCTCAGAACAGAGCATGTGGAGAGACGTTCGTTCATCTAGCACAAAGGGAACGGGTTGCAGGAAAAACTTTTACTCTGGTTTCTCAGTCTGTTTCCTAGTGCCGGTTTGAAGTTACTGCAGTTTTCACTGTAAAACCGAGTTGGAGCTCGTACATCCCCATATATATGTATGGAGTGGAGTTTGCAACTGAAAAGAAACTTTGTGTTCCCAACAAGCTAGGTGAAAGACTGCTTTCACACACACTTATCTCTCAGTACTGAGCATGTGGAGAGACGTTCGTTAATCTAGCACAAAGGAAAGGGTTGCAGGAGAAAGTTTTACTCTGGTTTCTCAGTCTTTTTCCTAGTGCCGGTAAGAAGTTACTGCAGTTTTAACTGTAAAACAGAGTTCGAGCTCGTACCTCCCCATATATATGTATGGATTGGAGTTTGCAAGTGAAAAGAAACATTGTGTTCCCAACAAGCTATGTGAAGTACGGCTTTCACACACACTTATCTCTCAGAACTGAGCATGTGGAGAGACGTAAGTTCATCTAGCACAAAGGGACCGGGTTGCAGTAGAAACTTTTACTCTGGTTTCTCAGTCTGTTTCCTAGTGCCGGTTTGAAGTTACTGCAGTTTTCACTGTAAAACGGATTTCGAGCTCGTACCTGCCCATATATATGTAAGGATTGGTGTTTGCAACTGAAAAGAAACTTTGTGTTCCCAACAACCTAAGTGAAGGACGGCTTTCACACACACTTATCTCTCCGAACTGAGCATGTGGAGAGACTTTCGTTAATCTAGCACATGAGAACGGTTTCAGGAGAAACTTTTACTCTGGTATCTCAGTCTGTTTCCTAGTGCCGGTTTGAATTTCCTGCACTTTTCACTGTAAAACCGAGTTGGAGCTCGTAACTCCCCATATATATGTATGGATTGGAGTTTCCAAGTGAAAAGAAACTTTGTGTTCCCAACAAGCTGGGTGAAGATCGGCTTTCACACACACTTATCTCTCAGAACTGAGCATGTGGAGAGACTTTCGTTCATCTAGCACAAAGGGAACGGGTTGCAGGGGAAACTTTTACTCTGCTTTCTCAGTCTGTTTCCTAGTGCCGGTTTGAAGTTACTGCAGTTTTCACTGTAAAACCGAGTTGGAGCTAGTACCTCCCCATACATATGTATGGAGTGTAGTTTGCAACTGAAAAGAAACTTTGTTTTCCCAACAAGCTAGGTGAAGTACGGCTTTCACACACACATATCTCTTAGAACTGAGCATGTGGAGAGACGTACGTTCATCTACCACAAAGAGAACGGGTTGCAGGAGAACCTGTTCCTCTGGTTTCTCAGTCTGTTTCCTAGTGCCGGTTTGAAGTTACTGCAGTTTTCACTGTAAAACCGAGTTCGAGCTCGTACCTCCCCATATATATGTATGGAGTGGAGTTTGCAAGTTAAAAGGAACTTTGTGTTCCCAACAAGCTAGGTGAAGGACGGCTTTCACACACACTTATCTCTCAGAACTGAGCAAGTGGAGAGACGTTCGTTCATCTAGCACAAAGGAACGGTTTTCAGGAGAATCTTTTACTCTGGTTTCTCAGTCTGTTTCCTAGTGCCGGTTTGATGTTCCGGCAGTTTTCACTGTAAAACCGGGTTGGAGCTCGTACCACCCCATATGTATGTATGGAGTGGAGATTGCAACTGAATAGAAACTTTGTGTTCCCAGCAAGCTATGTGAAGGACGGCTTTCACACACACATATCTCTCAGAACTGAGCATGTGGAGAGACGTTCGATCATCGAGCACAAAGGGAAAGTTTTGCAGGAGAATCTTTTACTCTTGTTTCTCAGTCTGTTTCCTACTGCCGGTTTGAAGTTCCTGCAGTTTTCACTTTGAAACCAAGATGGATCTCGTACCTCCCCATATATATGTATGGAGTGGAGTTTGCAAGTGAAAAGAAACTTTGTGTTCCCAACAAGCTAGGTGAAGGACGGCTTTCACACACACTTATCTCTCAGAACTGAGCATGTGGAGAGACGTTCGTTCATCTAGCACAAAGGAAATGTGTTGCAGGAGAAACATTTCCTCTGGTATCTCAGTCTGTTTCCTAGTGCCGGTTTGAAACTCCTGCAGTTTTCACTGTAAAACCGAGTTGGAGCTCGTACCTCCCCATATATATGTATGAAGTGGAGATTGCAACTGAAAAGAAACTTTGTCTTCCCAACAAGCTAGGTGTAGGACGGCTTTCAGACACATATATCTCTCAGGACTGAGCATGTGGAGAGAGGTTCGTTCATCTAGCACAAAATGGAACGGGTTGCAGGGGAAAGTTTTCTCTGGTATCTCAGTCTTTTTCCAAGTGCCGGTTTGAAGTTCCTGCAGTTTTCACTGTTAAACCGAGTTGGAGCTCGTACCTCCCCATATATATGTATGGAATGGAGTTTGCAAGTGAAAAGAAACTTTGTGTTCCCAACAAGCTAGGTGAAGGAAGGCTTTCACACACACTTATCTCTCAGAACTGAGCATGTGGAGAGACGTTCGTTCATCTAGCACAAAGGGAACGGGTTGCAGGAGAAACTTTTCCTCTGGTTTCTCAGTCTGTTTCCTTGTGCCGTTTTGAAGTTACTGCAGTTTTCACTGTTAAACCGTGTTGGAGCTAGTACCTCCCCATATATATGTGTGGAGTGCAGTTTGTAACTGAAAAGAAACTTTGTGTTCCCAACAAGCTAGGGGAAGGACGGCTTTCACACACACTTATCTCTCAGAACTGAGCATGTAGAGCGATGTACGTTCATCTAGAACAAAGAGAACGGTTTGCAGGTGAAACTTTTCCTCTGGTTTCTCAGTCTGTTTCCTAGTGCCGGGTTGAAGTTACTGCAGTTTTCACTGTAAAATCGAGTTCGAGCTCGTACCTCCCCATATATATGTATGGAGTGGAGTTTGCAAGTGAAAAGAAACTTTGTGTTCCCAACAATCTAGGTGAAGGATGGCTTTCACACACATTTATCTCTCAGAACAGAGCATGTGGAGAGACGTTGGTTCATCTAGCACAAAGAGAACGGGTTGCAGGAAAAACTTTTACTCTGGTTTCTCAGTCTGTTTCCTAGTGCCGGTTTGAAGTTACTGCAGTTTTCACTGTAAAACCGAGTTGGAGCTCGTACATCCCCATATATATGTATGGAGTGGAGTTTGCAACTGAAAAGAAACTTTGTGTTCCCAACAAGTTAGGTGAAGGCTGCTTTCACACACACTTATCTCTCAGTACTGAGCATGTGGAGAGACGTTCGTTAATCTAGCACAAAGGGAAAGGGTTGCAGGAGAAAGTTTTACTCTGTTTTCTCAGTCTTTTTCCTAGTGCCGGTAAGAAGTTACTGCAGTTTTAACTGTAAAACGGATTTCGAGCTCGTACCTGCCCATATATATGTAAGGATTGGTGTTTGCAACTGAAAAGGAACTTTGTGTTCCCAACAACCTAAGTGAAGGACGGCTTTCACACACACTTATCTCTCCGAACTGAGCATATGGAGAGACTTTCGTTAATCTAGCACATGAGAACGGGTTTCAGGAGAAACTTTTACTCTGGTATCTCAGTCTGTTTCCTAGTGCCGGTTTGAATTTCCTGCACTTTTCACTGTAAAATCGAGTTGGAGCTCGTAACTTCCCATATATATGTATGGATTGGAGTTTGCAAGTGAAAAGAAACTTTGTGTTCCCAACAAGCTGGGTGAAGATCGCCTTTCACACACACTTATCTCTCAGAACTGAGCATGTGGAGAGACGTTCGTTCATCTAGCACAAAGGGAAAGAGTTCCAGTAGAAACTATTACTCTGGTTTCTAAGTCTGTTTCCAAGTGCCGGTTTGAAGTTACTGCAGTTTTCAATGTAAAACCGATTTGGAGCTCGTACCTGCCCATATATATGTATGGAGTGTAGTTTGCAAGTAAAAAGAAACTTTGTGTTCCCAACAAGCTAGGTGAAGGACGGCTTTCACACACACTTATCTCTCAGAACTGAGCATGTGGAGAGACGTTCGTTCATCTACCACAAAGAGAACGGGTTTCAGGAGAAACGTTTCCTCTGGTTTCTCAGTCTGTTTCCTAGTGCCGGTTTGAAGTTACTGCAGTTTTCACTGTAAAACCGAGTATGAGCTCATACGTACTCATATATATATTTATGGAGTGGAGTTTGCAAGTGAAAAGAAACTTTGTGTTCCCAACAAGCTAGGTGAAGGACGGCTTTCACACACACTTATCTCTCAGAACTGAGCATGTGGAGAGACGTTCGTTCATCTAGCACAAAGAGAAAGGTTTCCAGTAGAAACTATTACTCTGGTTTCTCAGTCTGTTTCCTAGTGCCGGTTTGAAGTTACTGCAGTTTTCACTGTAAAACAGAGTTGGAGCTAGTACCTCCCCATACATATGTATGGAGTGTAGTTTCCAACTGAAAAGAAACTTTGTTTTCCCAACACGCTAGGTGAAGTACGGCTTTCACACACACATATCTCTTAGAACAGAGCATGTGGAGAGACGTACGTTCATCTACCACAAAGAGAACGGGTTGCAGGAGAACCTGTTCCTCTGGTTTCTCAGTCTGTTTCCTAGTGCCGGTTTGAAGTTACTGCAGTTTTCACTGTAAAACCGAGTTCGAGCTCGTACCTCCCCATATATATGTATGGAGTGGAGTATGCATGTTAAAAGGAACTTTGTGTTCCCAACAAGCTAGGTGAAGGACGGCTTTCACACACACTTATCTCTCAGAACTTAGCATGTGGAGAGACGTTCGTTCATCTAGCACAAAGTGAACGGTTTGCAGGAGAAACTTTTACTCTGGTTTCTCAGTCTGTTTCCTAGTGCCGGTTTGATGTTCCGGCAGTTTTCACTGTAAAACCGGGTTGGAGCTCCTACCACCCCATATGTATGTATGGAGTGGAGATTTGCAACTGAATAGAAACTTTGTGTTCCCAGCAAGCTAGGTGAAGGACGGCTTTCACACACACATTATCTCTCAGAACTGAGCATGTGGAGAGACGTTCGATTCATCTAGCACAAAGGGAAGTTTTGCAGGAGAATCTTTTACTCTTGTTTCTCAGTCTGTTTCCTACTGCCGGTTTGAAGTTCCTGCAGTATTTCACTGTAAAACGAGATGGATCTCGTACCTCCCCATATATATGTATGGATTGGAGTTTGCAAGTGAAAAGAAACTTTGTGTTCCCAACAAGCTATGTGAAGGACGGCTTTCACACACACTTATCTCTCAGAACTGAGCATGTGGAGAGACGTTCGTTCATCTAGCACAAAGGAAATGGGTTGCAGGAGAAACTTTTACTCTGGTTTCTCAGTCTGTTTCCTAGTGCCGGTTTGATGTTCCTGCAGTTTTCACTGTAAAACCGAGTTGGAGCTAGTACCACCCCATATATATGTATGGAGTGGAGATTGCAACTGAATAGAAACTTTGTGTTCCCAGCAAGCTAGGTGAAGGACGGCTTTCACACACACTTATCTCTCAGAACTGAGCATGTGGAGAGACGTAAGTTCATCTAGCACAAAGGGAAAGTTTTGCAGGAGAATCTTTTACTCTTGTTTCTCAGTCTGTTTCCTAGTGCCGGTTTGAAGTTCCTGCAGTTTTCACTGTAAAACCGAGATGGATCTCGTACCTCCCCATATATATGTATGGATTGGAGTTTGCAAGTGAAAAGAAACTTTGTGTTCCCAACAAGCTAGGTGAAGGACGGCTTTCACACACACTTATCTCTCAGAACTGAGCATGTGGAGAGACGTTCGTTCATCTAGCACAAAGGAAATGGGTTGCAGGAGAAACTTTTACTCTGGTTTCTCAGTATGTTTCCTAGTGCCGGTTTGATGTTCCGGCATTTTTCACTGAAAACCGGGTTGGAGCTCGTACCACCCCATATGTATGTATGGAGTGGAGATTGCAACTGAATAGAAAATTTGTGTTCCCAACAAGCTATGTGAAGGACGGCTTTCACACACACTTATCGCTCAGAACTGAGCATGTGGAGAGACGTTCGATCATCGAGCACAAAGGGAAAGTTTTGCAGGAGAATCTTTTACTCTGGTTTCTCAGTCTGTTTCCTACTGCCGGTTTGAAGTTCCTGCAGTTTTCACTGTAAAACCGAGCTGGATCTCGTACCTCCCCATATATAAGTATGGATAGGAGTTTGCAAGTGAAAAGAAACTTTGTGTTCCCAACAAGCTAGGTGAAGGACGGCTTTCACACACACTTATCTCTCCAACTTAGCATGTGGAGAGACGTTCGTTCATCTAGCACAAAGGGAACGGTTGGCAGGAGAAACTTTTACTCTGGTTTCTCAGTCTGTTTCCTAGTGCCGGTTTGATATTCCGGCAGTTTTCACTGTAAAACCGGGTTGGAGCTCGTACCACCCCATATGTATGTATGGAGTGGAGATTGCAACTGAATAGAAACTTTGTGTTCCCAGCAAGCTAGGTGAAGGACGGCTTTCACACACACATATCTCTCAGAACTGAGCATGTGGAGAGACGTTCGATCATCGAGCACAAAGGGAAAGTTTTGCAGGAGAATCTTTTACTCTTGTTTCTCAGTCTGTTTCCTACTACCGGTTTGAAGTTCCTGCAGTTTTCACTGTAAAACCGAGATGGATCTCGTACCTCCCCATATATATGTATGGATTAGAGTTTGCAAGTGAAAAGAAACTTTGTGTTCCCAACAAGCTAGGTGAAGGACGGCTTTCACACACACTTATCTCTCAGAACTGAGCATGTGGAGAGACGTTCGTTCATCTAGCACAAAGGAAATGGGTTGCAGGAGAAACTTTTACTCTGGTTTCTCAGTCTGTTTCCTAGTGCCGGTTTGATGTTCCGGCAGTTTTCACTGTAAAACCGGGTTGGAGCTCGTACCACCCCATATGTATGTATGGAGTGGAGATTGCAACTGAATAGAAACTTTGTGTTCCCAGCAAGCTATGTGAAGGACGGCTTTCACACACACATATCTCTCAGAACTGAGCATGTGGAGAGACGTTCGATCATCTAGCACAAAGGGAACGGTTTGCAGGAGAATCTTTTACTCTTGTTTCTCAGTCTGTTTCCTACTGCCGGTTTGAAGTTACTGCAGTTTTCACTGTAAAAGCGAGTTGGAGCTAGTACCTCCCCATATATATGTGTGGAGTGCAGTTTGTAACTGAAAAGAAACTTTGTGTTCCCAACAAGCTAGGGGAAGGACGGCTTTTCACACACACTTATCTCTCAGAACTGAGCATGTAGAGCGATGTACGTTCATCTAGAACAAAGAGAACGGTTTGCAGGAGAAACTTTTCCTCTGGTTTCTCAGTCTGTTTCCAAGTGCCGGGTTGAAGTTACTGCAGTTTTCACTGTAAAATCGATTTCGAGCTCGTACCTCCCCATATATATGTATGGAGTGGGGTTTGCAAGTGAAAAGAAACTTTGTGTTCCCAACAATCTAGGTGAAGGATGGCTTTCACACACATTTATCTCTCAGAACAGAGCATGTGGAGAGACGTTCGTTCATCTAGCACAAAGGGAACGGGTTGCAGGAAAAACTTTTACTCTGGTTTCTCAGTCTGTTTCCTAGTGCCGGTTTGAAGTTACTGCAGTTTTCACTGTAAAACCGAGTTGGAGCTCGTACATCCCCATATATATGTATGGAGTGGAGTTTGCAACTGAAAAGAAACTTTGTGTTCCCAACAAGCTAGGTGAAAGACTGCTTTCACACACACTTATCTCTCAGTACTGAGCATGTGGAGAGACGTTCGTTAATCTAGCACAAAAGGAAAGGGTTGCAGGAGAAACTTTTATTCTGGTTTCTCAGTCTTTTTCCTAGTGCCGGTAAGAAGTTACTGCAGTTTTAACTGTAAAACAGAGTTCGAGCTCGTACCTCCCCATATATATGTATGGATTGGAGTTTGCAAGTGAAAAGAAACATTGTGTTCCCAACAAGCTATGTGAAGTACGGCTTTCACACACACTTATCTCTCAGAAATGAGCATGTGGAGAGACGTAAGTTCATCTAGCACAAAGGGACCGGGTTGCAGTAGAAACTTTTACTCTGGTTTCTCAGTCTGTTTCCTTGAGCCGGTTTGAAGTTACTGCAATTTTCACTGTAAAACGGATTTCGAGCTCGTACCTGCCCATATATATGTAAGGATTGGTGTTTGCAACTGAAAAGAAATTTTGTGTTCCCAACAACCTAAGTGAAGGACGGCTTTCACACACACTTATCTCTCCGAACTGAGCATGTGGAGAGACTTTCGTTAATCTAGCACATGAGAACGGTTTTCAGGAGAAATTTTTACTCTGGTATCTCAGTCTGTTTCCTAGTGCCGGTTTGAATTTCCTGCACTTTTCACTGTAAAACCGAGTTGGAGCTCGTAACTCCCCATATATATGTATGGATTGGAGTTTCCAAGTGAAAAGAAACTTTGTGTTCCCAACAAGCTGGGTGAAGATCGGCTTTCACACACACTTATCTCTCAGAACTGAGCATGTGGAGAGACTTTCGTTCATCTAGCACAAAGGGAACGGGTTGCAGGGGAAACTTTTACTCTGGTTTCTCAGTCTGTTTCCTAGTGCCGGTTTGAAGTTACTGCAGTTTTCACTGTAAAACCGAGTTGGAGCTAGTACCTCCCCATACATATGTATGGAGTGTAGTTTGCAACTGAAAAGAAACTTTGTTTTCCCAACAAGCTAGGTGAAGTACGGCTTTCACACACACATATCTCTTAGAACTGAGCATGTGGAGAGACGTACGTTCATCTACCACAAAGAGAACGGGTTGCAGGGGAACCTGTTCCTCTGGTTTCTCAGTCTGTTTCCTAGTGCCGGATTTGAAGTTACTGCAGTTTCACTGTAAAACCGAGTTCGAGCTCCGTACCTCCCCCATATATATGTATGGAGTGGAGTTTGCAAGTTAAAAGGAACTTTGTGTTCCCAACAAGCTAGGTGAAGGACGGCTTTCACACACACTTATCTCTCAGAACTGAGCATGTGGAGAGACGTTCGTTCATCTAGCACAAACGAACGGTTTTCAGGAGAATCTTTTACTCTGGATTCTCAGTCTGTTTCCTAGTGCCGGTTTGATGTTCCGGCAGTTTTCACTGTAAAACCGGGTTGGAGCTCGTACCACCCCATATGTATGTATGGAGTGGAGATTGCAACTGAATAGAAACTTTGTGTTCCCAGCAAGCTATGTGAAGGACGGCTTTCACACACACTATCTCTCAGAACTGAGCATGTGGAGAACGTTCGATCATCGAGCACAAAGGGAAAGTTTTGCAGGAGAATCTTTTACTCTTGTTTCTCAGTCTGTTTCCTACTGCCGGTTTGAAGTTCCTGCAGTTTTCACTGTAAAACCGAGATGGATCTCGTACCTCCCCATATATATGTATGGATTGGAGTTTGCAACTGAAAAGAAACTTTGTGTTCCCAGCAAGCTATGTGAAGGACGGCTTTCACACACACATATCTCTCAGAACTGAGCATGTGGAGAGATGTTCGATCATCGAGCACAAAGGGAAAGTTTTGCAGGAGAATCTTTTACTCTTGTTTCTCAGTCTGTTTCCTACTGCCGGTTTGAAACTCCTGCAGTTTTTCACTGAAACCGAGTTGGAGCTCGTACCTCCCCATATATATGTATAAAGTGGAGATTGCAACTGAAAAGAAACTTTGTCTTCCCAACAAGTAGGTGTAGGACGGCTTTCAGACATATACTCTCGAGGACTGAGCATGTGGAGAGAGGTTCGTTCATCTAGCACAAAAT
>NC_045703.1:1478542-1529821 GCF_009834535.1 Camelus ferus
TCCACTTCATACATATATATGGGGAGGTACGTGCTCCAATTCTGTTTAAAGTGAAAACTGCAGAAACTTCAAACGGGCACTGGGAAACAGACTGAGAAACCAGAGTAAAATTTCTCCTTCAACCCTTTCCCTTTGTGCTAGATGAACAAACGTCTCTCCACATGCTCAGTTCTGAGAATTAAATGGGTGTGAAAGACGTCCTTCACCAAGCTTGTTTTGAACACAAAGTTTCTTTTAACTTGCAAACTAAATTCCATACATATTTATGGGGAGGTACGAGCTCCAACTCGGTTTTACAGTGAAAATTGCAGGAACTTCAAACCGGCAATAGGGAACAGACTGAGAAACCAGAGTAAATATTTCCCCTGCAGCCCGATCCCTTTCTGCTAGATGAACGAACATCTCTGCACATGCTCAGTTCTGAGAGATAAGTGTGTGTGAAAGCCGTCCTTCATATATCTTGTTGGGAACACAAAGTTTGTTTTCACTTGCAAATTCCACTCCATACATATATATGTGGAGGTACGATCTCCAACTCGGTTTTACAGTGTAAACTGCAGTAACTTCAAACCGGCACTAGAAAACAGACGGAGAAACCAGAGTAAAAGTTTCTCCTGCAACCCGTTCACTTTGTGCTATATGAACGAACGTCTCTCCACATGCTCAGTTCTGAGAGATAAGTGTGTTTGAAAGCCGTCCTTCACATAGCATGTTGGGAACACAAAGTTTCTTTTAAGTTGCAAACTCCACTCCACACATATATATGGGGAGTACGAGCTCCAACTCGGTTTTACAGTGAAAACTGCAGTAACTTCAAACCGGCCCTAGGAAACAGACTGAGAAACCAGAGTAAAAGTTTCACCTGCAACCCGTTCCCTTTGTGCTAGATGAACGAACATCTCTCCACATGCTCAGTTCTTAGAGATAAGTGTGTATGAAAGCCGTCCTTCAACTAGCTTGTTTGGAACACAAAGTTCCTTTCCACTTGCAAACCCCAATCCATACAGATATATGAAGAGGTACTAGCTCCAAATCTGTTTTACAGTGAAAACTGCAGTAAATCCAAACTTCACTAGGAAACAGAAAGAGAAACCAGCGTAAAAGTTTCTCCTGCAACCCGTTCCATTTGTGCTAGATGAACGAAAGTCTCTCCAAATGCTCAGTTCTGAGAGATAAGTGTGTGTGAAGCCGCCCTTCATCTAGCTTGTTGGGAACACAATGTTTCTTTTCAGTCACAAACTCCATCCATACATATATATGGGGAGGTACGAGCTCCAACTCAGTTTTACAGTGAAAACTGCAGGAACTTCAAACCGGCACTAGGAAACAGACTGAGAAACCAGAGTAAAAGTTTCTCCTGCAACCCGTTCCATTTGTGCTAGATGAACGAACGTCTCTCCACATGCTCAGTTCTGAGAGATATGTGTGTGTGAAAGCCGTCCTTCACCTAGCTTGTTGGGAACACAAATTTTCCTTTCACTTGCAAACTCCACTCCATCGATATATATGGGGAGGTACGAGCTCCAACTCGGTTTTACAGTGAAAACTACAGTAAGTTCAAACCGGCACTAGGAAACAGACTGAGAAACCAGAGTAAAAGTTTCTACTGCAACCCGTTCAATTTGTGCTAGATGAACGAACGTCTCTCCACATGCTCAATTCTGAGAGATAAGTGTGTGTGAAAGCCGTTCTTCACCTAGCTTGTTGGGAACAGAAAGTTCCTTTTCAGTTGCAAACACCACTCCATAAATTTATATGGGTAGGTACGAGCTCCAACTCTTTTTACAGTGAAAACTGCAGGAACTTCAAACGGGCACTAGGAAACAGACTGAGAACCCAGAGTAAAATTTCTCCTGCAACCCGTTCTTTGTGCTAGATGAACAAACGTCTCTCCACATGCTCAGTTTTGAGAGATACCTGGGTGTGAAAGACCCCCTTCACCAAGCTTGTTTTGAACACAACGTTTCTTTTCACTTGCAAACTCCACTCCATACATATTTATGGGGAGGCACGAGCTCCAAATCTGTTTTACAGTGAAAACTGCAGGAACTTCAAACCGGCACTAGGGAACAGACTGAGAAACCACAGTAAATATTTTTCCTGCAGCCCGATCCCTTTCTGCTAGATGAACGAACATCTCTCCACATGCTCAGTTCTGAGAGATAAGTGTGTGTGAATGCCGTCCTTCAACTAGTTTGTTGGGAACACAAAGTTTCTTTTCACTTGCCAACTCAACTCCATACATATATATGGGGACGTACGAGCTCCAACTCCGTTTACAGTGAAAACTGCAGGAACTTCAAACCGGCACTAGGAAACAGACTGAGAAACCAGAGTAAAAGTTTCTCCTGCAACCCGTTCCCTTTGTGCTAGATGAACGAACGTCTCTCCACATGCTCAGTTCTGAGAGATAAGTGTGTGTGAAAGCCGTCCTTCACCTAGCTGTTGGGAACACAAAGTTTCTTTTCACTTGCAAACTCCACTCCATACATATATATGGGGAGGTACGAGCTCCAACTCGGTTTACAGTGAAACGTGCAGGAACTTCAAAACGGCATCTAGGAAACAGACTGAAAAACCAGAGTAAAAGTTTCTCCTGCAACCCGTTCCATTTGTGCTAGATGAACGAACGTCTCTCCACATGCTCAGTTCTGAGAGATAAGTGTGTGTGAAAGCCGTCCTTCACATAGGTTGTTGGGAACACAAAGTTTCTTTTCAGTTGCAAACTCCAATCCATACATATTTATGCCGAGGTACGAGCTCCAACTCTTTTTACAGTGAAAACTGCAGGATCTTCATACGGGCACTAGGAAACAGACTGAGAAACCAGAGTATAATTTCTCCTGCAACCCGTTCCTTTGTGCTAGATGAACAAACGTCTCTCCACATGCTCAGTTCTGAGAGATAATTGTGTGTGTAAGCCGTCCTTCACCTAGCTTGTTGGGAACACAAAGTTTCTTTTCAGTTGCAAACTCCAATCCATACATATTATGGGGAGGTACTAGCTCCAACTCGGTTTTAGAGTGAAAACTGCAGGAACTTCAAACCGGCACTAGGAAACAGACTGAGAAACCAGAGTAAAAGTTTCTCCTGCAACCCGTTCCCTTTGTGCTAGATGAACGAACGTCTCTCCACATGCTCAGTTCTGAGAGATAAGTGTGTGTGAAAGCCGTCCTTCACCTAGCTTGTTGGGAACACAAAGTTTCTTTTCACTTGCAAACTCCACTCCATACATATATATGGGGAGGTACTAGCTCCAACTCGGTTTTACAGTGAAAACTGCAGGAACTTCAAACCGGCACTAGGAAACAGACTGAGAAACCAGAGTAAAAGTTTCTCCTGCAACCCGTTCCCTTTGTGCTAGATGAACGAACGTCTCTCCACATGCTCAGTTCTGAGAGATAAGTGTGTGTGAAAGCCGTCCTTCACCTAGCTTGTTGGGAACACAAAGTTTCTTTTCACTTGCAAACTCCACTCCATACATATATATGGGGAGGTACGAGCTCCAACTCGTTTTACAGTGAAAACTGCAGGAACTTCAAACCGGCACTAGGAAACAGACTGAGAAACCAGAGTAAAAGTTTCTCCTGCAACCCGTTCCCTTTGTGCTAGATGAACGAACGTCTCTCCACATGCTCAGTTCTGAGAGATAAGTGTGTGTGAAAGCCGTCCTTCACCTAGCTTGTTGGGAACACAAAGTTTCTTTCACTTGCAAACTCCACTCCATACATATATATGGGGAGGTACTAGCTCCAACTCTGTTTTACAGTGAAAACTGCAGGAACTTCAAACCTGCACTAGGAAACAGACTGAGAAACCAGAGTAAAAGTTTCTCCTGCAAACCTGTTCCCTTTGTGCTAGATGAACTAACGTCTCTCCACATGCTCAGTTCTGAGAGATAAGTGTGTGTGAAAGCCGTCCTTCACCTAGCTTGTTGGGAACACAAAGTTTCTTTTCACTTGCAATACTCCACTCCATACATATATATGGGGAGGTACGAGCTCCAACTCGGTTTTACAGTGAAAACTGCAGGAACTTCAAACCGGCACTAGGAAACAGACTGAGAAACCAGAGTAAAAGTTTCTCCTGCAACCCGTTCCCTTTGTGCTAGATGAACGAACGTCTCTCCACATGCTCAGTTCTGAGAGATAAGTGTGTGTGAAAGCCGTCCTTCACCTAGCTTGTTGGGAACACAAAGTTTCTTTTCACTTGCAAACTCCACTCCATACATATATATGGGGAGGTACTAGCTCCAACTCGGTTTTACAGTGAAAACTGCAGGAACTTCAAACCGGCACTAGGAAACAGACTGAGAAACCAGAGTAAAAGTTTCTCCTGCAACCCGTTCCCTTTGTGCTAGATGAACGAACGTCTCTCCACATGCTCAGTTCTGAGAGATAAGTGTGTGTGAAAGCCGTCCTTCACCTAGCTTGTTGGGAACACAAAGTTTCTTTTCACTTGCAAACTCCACTCCATACATATATATGGGGAGGTACTAGCTCCAACTCGGTTTTACAGTGAAAACTGCAGGAACTTCAAACCGGCACTAGGAAACAGACTGAGAAACCAGAGTAAAAGTTTCTCCTGCAACCCGTTCCCTTTGTGCTAGATGAACGAACGTCTCTCCACATGCTCAGTTCTGAGAGATAAGTGTGTGTGAAAGCCGTCCTTCACCTAGCTTGTTGGGAACACAAAGTTTCTTTTCACTTGCAAACTCCACTCCATACATATATATGGGGAGGTACTAGCTCCAACTCGGTTTTACAGTGAAAACTGCAGGAACTTCAAACCGGCACTAGGAAACAGACTGAGAAACCAGAGTAAAAGTTTCTCCTGCAACCCGTTCCTTTGTGCTAGATGAACGAACGTCTCTCCACATGCTCAGTTCTGAGAGATAAGTGTGTGTGAAAGCCGTCCTTCACCTAGCTTGTTGGGAACACAAAGTTTCTTTTCACTTGCAAACTCCACTCCATACATATATATGGGGAGGTACTAGCTCCAACTCGGTTTTACAGTGAAAACTGCAGGAACTTCAAACCGGCACTAGGAAACAGACTGAGAAACCAGAGTAAAAGTTTCTCCTGCAACCCGTTCCCTTTGTGCTAGATGAACGAACGTCTCTCCACATGCTCAGTTCTGAGAGATAAGTGTGTGTGAAAGCCGTCCTTCACCTAGCTTGTTGGGAACACAAAGTTTCTTTTCAGTTGCAAACTCCACTCCATACATATATATGGGGAGGTACGAGCTCCAACTCGGTTTTACAGTGAAAACTGCAGGAACTTCAAACCGGCACTAGGAAACAGACTGAGAAACCAGAGTAAAAGTTTCTCCTGCAACCCGTTCCCTTTGTGCTAGATGAACGAACGTCTCTCCACATGCTCAGTTCTGAGAGATAAGTGTGTGTGAAAGCCGTCCTTCACCTAGCTTGTTGGGAACACAAAGTTTCTTTTCACTTGCAAACTCCACTCCATACATATATATGGGGAGGTACTAGCTCCAACTCGGTTTTACAGTGAAAACTGCAGGAACTTCAAACCGGCACTAGGAAACAGACTGAGAAACCAGAGTAAAAGTTTCTCCTGCAAACCCGTTCCCTTTGTGCTAGATGAACGAACGTCTCTCCACATGCTCAGTTCTGAGAGATAAGTGTGTGTGAAAGCCGTCCTTCACCTAGCTTGTTGGGAACACAAAGTTTCTTTTCACTTGCAAACTCCACTCCATACATATATATGGGGAGGTACTAGCTCCAACTCGGTTTTACAGTGAAAACTGCAGGAACTTCAACCGGCACTAGGAAACAGACTGAGAAACCAGAGTAAAGTTTCTCCTGCAACCGT
Organism: Camelus ferus; assembly: GCF_009834535.1. Lineage (NCBI taxonomy): Eukaryota > Metazoa > Chordata > Mammalia > Artiodactyla > Camelidae > Camelus > Camelus ferus. Next base: position 1,484,380 of record NC_045703.1, read on the forward strand.
TCCTTTGTGCTAGATGAACGAACGTCTCTCCACATGCTCAGTTCTGAGAGATAAGTGTGGTGTGAAAGCCGTCCTTCACCTAGCTTGTTGGGAACACAAAGTTCTTTTCACTTGCAAACTTCCACTCCATACATATATATAGGGGAGGTACGAGCTCCAACTCGGTTTTACAGTGAAAACTGCAGGAACTTCAAACCGGCACTAGGAAACAGACTGAGAAACCAGAGTAAAAGTTTCTCCTGCAACCGTTCCCTTTGTGCTAGATGAACGAACGTCTCTCCACATGCTCAGTTCTGAGAGATAAGTGTGTGTGAAAGCCGTCCTTCACCTAGCTTGTTGGGAACACAAAGTTTCTTTTCACTTGCAAACTCCACTCCATACATATATATGGGGAGGTACTAGCTCCAACTCGGTTTTACAGTGAAAACTGCAGGAACTTCAAACCGGCACTAGGAAACAGACTGAGAAACCAGAGTAAAAGTTTCTCCTGCAACCCGTTCCCTTTGTGCTAGATGAACGAACGTCTCTCCACATGCTCAGTTCTGAGAGATAAGTGTGTGTGAAAGCCGTCCTTCACCTAGCTTGTTGGGAACACAAAGTTTCTTTTCACTTGCAAACTCCACTCCATACATATATATGGGGAGGTACGAGCTCCAACTCGGTTTTACAGTGAAAACTGCAGGAACTTCAAACCGGCACTAGGAAACAGACTGAGAAACCAGAGTAAAAGTTTCTCCTGCAACCCGTTCCCTTTGTGCTAGATGAACGAACGTCTCTCCACATGCTCAGTTCTGAGAGATAAGTGTGTGTGAAAGCCGTCCTTCACCTAGCTTGTTGGGAACACAAAGTTTCTTTTCAGCTTGCAAACTCCACTCCATACATATATATGGGGAAGGTACGAGCTCCAACTCGGTTTTACAGTGAAAACTGCAGGAACTTCAAACCGGCACTAGGAAACAGACTGAGAAACCAGAGTAAAAGTTTCTCCTGCAACCCGTTCCCTTTGTGCTAGATGAACGAACGTCTCTCCACATGCTCAGTTCTGAGAGATAAGTGTGTGTGAAAGCCGTCCTTCACCTAGCTTGTTGGGAACACAAAGTTTCTTTTCACTTGCAAACGCCACTCCATACATATATATGGGGAGGTACGAGCTCCAAGTCCGTTTTACAGTGAAAACTGCAGGAACTTCAAACCGGCACTAGGAAACAGACTGAGAAAACAGAGTAAAAGTTTCTCCTGCAACCCGTTCCATTTGTGCTAGATGAACGAACGTCTCTCCACATGCTCAGTTCTGAGAGATAAGTGTGTGTGAAAGCCGTCCTTCACCTAGCTTGTTGGGAACACAAAGTTTCTTTTCACTTGCAAACTCCACTCCATACATATATAGGGGGAGGTACTAGCTCCAACTCGGGTTTACAGTGAAAACTGCAGTAACTTCAAACCGGCACTAGGAAACAGACTGAGAAACCAGAGTAAAAGTTTCTCCTGCAACCCGTTCCCTTTGTGCTAGATGAACGAACGTCTCTCCACATGCTCAGTTCTGAGAGATAAGTGTGTGTGAAAGCCGTCCTTCACCTAGCTTGTTGGGAACACAAAGTTTCTTTTCACTTGCAAACTCCACTCCATACATATATATGGGGAGGTACTAGCTCCAACTCGGTTTAACAGTGAAAACTGCAGGAACTTCAAACCGGCACTAGGAAACAGACTGAGAAACCAGAGTAAAAGTTTCTCCTGCAACCCGTTCCCTTTGTGCTAGATGAACGAACGTCTCTCCACATGCTCAGTTCTGAGAGATAAGTGTGTGTGAAAGCCGTCCTTCACCTAGCTTGTTGGGAACACAAAGTTTCTTTTCACTTGCAAACTACACTCCATACTATATTATGGGGAGGTACGAGCTCCAACTCGGTTTTACAGTGAAAACTGCAGGAACTTCAAACCGGCACTAGGAAACAGACTGAGAAACCAGAGTAAAAGTTTCTCCTGCAACCCGTTCCCTTTGTGCTAGATGAACGAACGTCTCTCCACATGCTCAGTTCTGAGAGATAAGTGTGTGTGAAAGCCGTCCTTCACCTATCTTGTTGGGAACACAAAGTTTCTTTTCATTGCAAACTCCACTCCATACATATATATGGGGAGGTACGAGCTCCAACTCGGGTTTTACAGTGAAAACTGCAGGAACATTCAAACCGGCACTAGGAAACAGACTGAGAAACCAGAGTAAAAGTTTCTCCTGCAAACCGTTCCCTTTGTGCTAGATGAACGAACGTCTCTCCACATGCTCAGTTCTGAGAGATAAGTGTGTGTGAAAGCCGTCCTTCACCTAGCTTGTTGGGAACATAAAGTTTCTTTTCACTTGCAAACTCCACTCCATACATATATATGGGGAGGTACGTGCTCCAACTCGTTTTACAGTGAAAACTGCAGGAACTTCAAACAGGCACTAGGAAACAGACTGAGAAACCAGAGTAAAGTTTCTCCTGCAACCCGTTCCCTTTGTGCTAGATGAACGAACGTCTCTCCACATGCTCAGTTCTGAGAGATAAGTGTGTGTGTAAAGCCGTCCTTCACCTAGCTTGTTGGGAACACAAAGTTTCTTTTCACTTGCAAACTCCACTCCATACATATATATGGGGAGGTACTAGCTCCAACTCGGTTTTACAGTGAAAACTGCAGGAACTTCAAACCGGCACTAGGAAACAGACTGAGAAACCAGAGTAAAGTTTCTCCTGCAACCCGTTCCCTTTGTGCTAGATGAACGAACGTCTCTCCACATGCTCAGTTCTGAGAGATAAGTGTGTGTGAAAGCCGTCCTTCACCTAGCTTGTTGGGAACACAAAGTTTCTTTTCAATTGCAAACTCCACTCCATACATATATATGGGGAGGTACTAGCTCCAACTCGGTTTTACAGTGAAAACTGCAGGAACTTCAAACCGGCACTAGGAAACAGACTGAGAAACCAGAGTAAAAAGTTTCTCCTGCAACCCGTTCCCTTTGTGCTAGATGAACGAACGTCTCTCCACATGCTCAGTTCTGAGAGATAAGTGTGTGTGAAAGCCGTCCTTCACCTAGCTTGTTGGGAACACAAAGTTTCTTTTCACTTGCAAACTCCACTCCATACATATATATGGGGAGGTACGAGCTCCAACTCGGTTTTACAGTGAAAACTGCAGGAACTTCAAACCGGCACTAGGAAACAGACTGAGAAACCAGAGTAAAAGTTTCTCCTGCAACCCGTTCCATTTGTGCTAGATGAACGAACGTCTCTCCACATGCTCAGTTCTGAGAGATAAGTGTGTGTGAAAGCCGTCCTTCACTAGCTTGTTGGGAACACAAAGTTTCTTTTCACTTGCAAACTCCACTCCATACATATATATGGGGAGGTACGAGCTCCAAGTCGGTTTTACAGTGAAAACTGCAGTAACTTCAAACCGGCACTAGGAAACAGACTGAGGAAACCAGAGTAAAAGTTTCTCCTGCAACCCGTTCCTTTGTGCTAGATGAACGAACGTCTCTCCACATGCTCAGTTCTGAGAGATAAGTGTGTGTGAAAGCCGTCCTTCACCTAGCTTGTTGGGAACACAAAGTTCTTTTCAGTTGCAAACTCCACTCCATACATATATATGGGGAGGTACGAGCTCCAACTCGGTTTTACAGTGAAAACTGCAGGAACTTCAAACCGGCACTAGGAAACAGACTGAGAAACCAGAGTAAAAGTTTCTCCTGCACCCTGTTCCCTTTGTGCTAGATGAACGAACGTCTCTCCACATGCTCAGTTCTGAGAGATAAGTGTGTGTGAAAGCCGTCCTTCACCTAGCTTGTTGGGAACACAAAGTTTCTTTTCACTTGCAAACTCCACTCCATACATATATATGGGGAGGTACGAGCTCCAACTCGGTTTTACAGTGAAAACTGCAGGAACTTCAAACCGGCACTAGGAAACAGACTGAGAAACCAGAGTAAAAGTTTCTCCTGCAACCCATTCCCTTTGTGCTAGATGAACGAACGTCTCTCCACATGCTCAGTTCTGAGAGATAAGTGTGTGTGAAAGCCGTCCTTCACCTAGCTTGTTGGGAACACAAAGTTTCTTTTCAATTGCAAACTCCACTCCATACATATATATGGGGAGGTACGAGCTCCAACTCTGTTTTACAGTGAAAACTGCAGTAACTTCAAACCAGGCACTAGGAAACAGACTGAGAAACCAGAGTAAAAGTTTCTCCTGCAACCCGTTCCCTTTGTGCTAGATGAACGAACGTCTCTCCACATGCTCAGTTCTGAGAGATAAGTGTGTGTGAAAGCCGTCCTTCACCTAGCTTGTTGGGAACACAAAGTTTCTTTTCACTTGCAAACTCCACTCCATACATATATATGGGGAGGTACGAGCTCCAACTCGGTTTTACAGTGAAAACTGCAGGAACTTCAAACCGGCACTAGGAAACAGACTGAGAAACCAGAGTAAAAGTTTCTCCTGCAACCCGTTCCCTTTGTGCTAGATGAACGAACGTCTCTCCACATGCTCAGTTCTGAGAGATAAGTGTGTGTGAAAGCCGTCCTTCACCTATCTTGTTGGGAACACAAAGTTTCTTTTCACTTGCAAACTCCACTCCATACATATATATGGGAAGGTACGAGCTCCAACTCGGTTTTACAGTGAAAACTGCAGGAATTTCAAACCGGCACTAGGAAACAGACTGAGAAACCAGAGTAAAAGTTTCTCCTGCAACCCGTTCCCTTTGTGCTAGATGAACGAACGTCTCTCCACATGCTCAGTTCTGAGAGATAAGTGTGTGTGAAAGCCGTCTTCACCTAGCTTGTTGGGAACACAAAGTTTCTTTTCATTTGCAAACGCCACTCCATACATATATATGGTGAGGTACGAGCTCCAAGTCCGTTTTACAGTGTAAACTGCAGGAACATCAAACCGGCACTAGGAAACAGACTGAGAAACCAGAGAAATTGTTTCTCCTGCAACCCGTTCCATTTGTGCTAGATGAACGAACGTCTCTCCACATGCTCAGTTCTGAGAGATAAGTGTGTGTGAAAGCCGTCCTTCATCTAGCTTGTTGGGAACACAAAGTTTCTTTTCACTTGCAAACCCACTCCATATATATATATGGGGAGGTACGAGCTCCAACTCGGGTTTAGAGTGAAAACTGCAGTAACTTCAAACCGGCACTAGGAAACAGACTGAGGAAACAGAGTAAAATTTCTCCTGCAACCCGTATTCCTTTGTGCTAGATGAACTGAACGTCTCTCCACATGCTCAGTTCTGAGAGATAAGTGTGTGTGAAAGCCGTCCTTCACCTAGCTTGTTGGGAACACAAAGTTTCTTTTCAGTTGCAAACTCCACTCCATACATATATATGGGGAGGTACGAGCTCCAACTCGGTTTTACAGTGAAAACTGCAGGAACTTCAAACCGGCACTAGGAAACAGACTGAGAAACCAGAGTAAAAGTTTCTCCTGCAACCCGTTCCCTTTGTGCTAGATGAACGAACGTCTCTCCACATGCTCAGTTCTGAGAGATAAGTGTGTGTGAAAGCCGTCCTTCACCTAGCTTGTTGGGAACACAAAGTTTCTTTTCACTTGCAAACTCCACTCCATACATATATATGGGGAGGTACGAGCTCCAACTCGGTTTTACAGTGAAAACTGCAGGAACTTCAAACCGGCACTAGGAAACAGACTGAGAAACCAGAGTAAAAGTTTCTCCTGCAACCCGTTCCCTTTGTGCTAGATGAACGAACGTCTCTCCACATGCTCAGTTCTGAGAGATAAGTGTGTGTGAAAGCCGTCCTTCACCTAGCTTGTTGGGAACACAAAGTTTCTTTTCACTTGCAAACTCCACTCCATACTTATATATGGGGAGGTACGAGCTCCAACTCGGTTTTACAGTGAAAACTGCAGGAACTTCAAACCGGCACTAGGAAACAGACTGAGAAACCAGAGTAAAAGTTTCTCCTGCAACCCGTTCCCTTTGTGCTAGATGAACGAACGTCTCTCCACATGCTCAGTTCTGAGAGATAAGTGTGTGTGAAAGCCGTCCTTCACCTAGCTTGTTGGGAACACAAAGTTTCTTTTCACTTGCAAACTCCACTCCATACATATATATGGGGAGGTACGAGCTCCAACTCGGTTTTACAGTGAAAACTGCAGGAACTTCAAACCGGCACTAGGAAACAGACTGAGAAACCAGAGTAAAAGTTTCTCCTGCAACCCGTTCCCTTTGTGCTAGATGAACGAACGTCTCTCCACATGCTCAGTTCTGAGAGATAAGTGTGTGTGAAAGCCGTCCTTCACCTAGCTTGTTGGGAACACAAAGTTTCTTTTCACTTGCAAACTCCACTCCATACATATATATGGGGAGGTACGAGCTCCAACTCGGTTTTACAGTGAAAACTGCAGGAACTTCAAACCGGCACTAGGAAACAGACTGAGAAACCAGAGTAATAGTTTCTCCTGCAACCCGTTCCCTTTGTGCTAGATGAACGAACGTCTCTCCACATGCTCAGTTCTGAGAGATAAGTGTGTGTGAAAGCCGTCCTTCACCTAGCTTGTTGGGAACACAAAGTTTCTTTTCAGTTGCAAACTCCACTCCATACATATATATGGGGAAGGTACGAGCTCCAACTCGGTTTTACAGTGAAAACTGCAGGAACTTCAAACCGGCACTAGGAAACAGACTGAGAAACCAGAGTAAAATTTTCTCCTGCAACCCGTTCCCTTTGTGCTAGATGAACGAACGTCTCTCCACATGCTCAGTTCTGAGAGATAAGTGTGTGTGAAAGCCGTCCTTCACCTAGCTTGTTGGGAACACAAAGTTTCTTTTCATTTGCAAACTCCACTCCATACATATATATGGGGAGGTACGAGCTCCAACTCGGTTTTACAGTGAAAACTGCAGTAACTTCAAACCGGCACTAGGAAACAGACTGAGAAACCAGAGAAATAGTTTCTCCTGCAACCCGTTCCATTTGTGCTAGATGAACGAACGTCTCTCCACATGCTCAGTTCTGAGAGATAAGTGTGTGTGAAAGCCGTCCTTCACCTAGCTTGTTGGGAACACAAAGTTTCTTTTCACTTGCAAACTCCACTCCATACATATATATGGGGAGGTACGAGCTCCAACTCGGTTTTACAGTGAAAACTGCAGTAACTTCAAACCGGCACTAGGAAACAGACTGAGAAACAGAGTAAAAGTTTCTCCTGCAACCCGTATCCTTTGTGCTAGATGAACGAACGTCTCTCCACATGCTCAGTTCTGAGAGATAAGTGTGTGTGAAAGCCGTCCTTCACCTAGCTAGTTGGGAACACAAAGTTATTTTCAGTTGCAAACTGCACTCCATACATATATGGGGAGGTACGAGCTCCAACTCGGTTTTACAGTGAAAACTGCAGTAACTTCAAACCGGCACTAGGAAACAGACTGAGAAACCAGAGTAAAAGTTTCTCCTGCAACCCGTTCCCTTTGTGCTAGATGAACGAACGTCTCTCCACATGCTCAGTTCTGAGAGATAAGTGTGTGTGAAAGCCGTCCTTCACCTAGCTTGTTGGGAACACAAAGTTTCTTTTCACTTGCAAACTCCACTCCATACATATATATGGGGAGGTACGAGCTCCAACTCGGTTTTACAGTGAAAACTGCAGGAACTTCAAACCGGCACTAGGAAACAGACTGAGAAACCAGAGTAAAAGTTTCTCCTGCAACCCGTTCCCTTTGTGCTAGATGAACGAACGTCTCTCCACATGCTCAGTTCTGAGAGATAAGTGTGTGTGAAAGCCGTCCTTCACCTAGCTTGTTGGGAACACAAAGTTTCTTTTCACTTGCAACTCCACTCCATACATATATATGGGGAGGTACTAGCTCCAACTCGGTTTTACAGTGAAAACTGCAGGAACTTCAAACCGGCACTAGGAAACAGACTGAGAAACCAGAGTAAAAGTTTCTCCTGCAACCCGTTCCCTTTGTGCTAGATGAACGAACGTCTCTCCACATGCTCAGTTCTGAGAGATAAGTGTGTGTGAAAGCCGTCCTTCACCTAGCTTGTTGGGAACACAAAGTTTCTTTTCACTTGCAAACTCCACTCCATACATATATATGGGGAGGTACTAGCTCCAACTCGGTTTTACAGTGAAAACTGCAGGAACTTCAAACCGGCACTAGGAAACAGACTGAGAAACCAGAGTAAAAGTTTCTCCTGCAACCCGTTCCCTTTGTGCTAGATGAACGAACGTCTCTCCACATGCTCAGTTCTGAGAGATAAGTGTGTGTGAAAGCCGTCCTTCACCTAGCTTGTTGGGAACACAAAGTTTCTTTTCAATTTCAAACTCCACTCCATACATATATTTGGGGAGGTACTAGCTCCAACTCGGTTTTACAGTGAAAACTGCAGGAACTTCAAACCGGCACTAGGAAACAGACTGAGAAACCAGAGTAAAAGTTTCTCCTGCAACCCGTTCCCTTTGTGCTAGATGAACGAACGTCTCTCCACATGCTCAGTTCTGAGAGATAAGTGTGTGTGAAAGCCGTCCTTCACCTAGCTTGTTGGGAACACAAAGTTTCTTTTCACTTGCAAACTCCACTCCATACATATATATGGGGAGGTACGAGCTCCAACTCGGTTTTACAGTGAAAACTGCAGGAACTTCAAACCGGCACTAGGAAACAGACTGAGAAACCAGAGTAAAAGTTTCTCCTGCAACCCGTTCCCTTTGTGCTAGATGAACGAACGTCTCTCCACATGCTCAGTTCTGAGAGATAAGTGTGTGTGAAAGCCGTCCTTCACCTAGCTTGTTGGCTACACAAAGTTTCTTTTCATTTGCAAACTCCACTCCATACATATATATGGGGTGTTACGAGCTCCAAAACCATTTTACAGTGTAAACTGCAGGAACTTCAAACCGGCACTAGGAAACAGACTGAGAAACCAGAGTAAAAGTTTCTCCTGCAAACCGTTCCATTTGTGCTAGATGAACGAATGTCTCTCCACATGCTCAGTTCTGAGAGATAAGTGTGTGTGAAAGCCGTCCTTCACCTAGCTTGTTGGGAACACAAAGTTTCTTTTCAGTTGCAAACCCCACTCCATACATATATATGGGGTGGTACGAGCTCCAACTCCGTTTTACAGTGAAAACTGCAGTAACTTCAAACAGGCAGTAGGAAACAGACTGAGAAACCAGAGTAAAAGTTTCTCCTGCAACCCGTTCCGTTTGTGCTAGATGAACGAACGTCTCTCCACATGCTCAGTTCTGAGAGATAAGTGTGTGTGAAAGCCGTCCTTCACCTAGCTTGTTGGGAACACAAAGTTTCTTTTCACTTGCAAACTCCACTCCATACATATATATGGGGAGGTACGAGCTCCAACTCGGTTTTACAGTGAAAACTGCAGGAACTTCAAACCGGCACTAGGAAACAGACTGAGAAACCAGAGTAAAAGTTTCTCCTGCAACCCGTTCCCTTTGTGCTAGATGAACGAACGTCTCTCCACATGCTCAGTTCTGAGAGATAAGTGTGTGTGAAAGCCGTCCTTCACCTAGCTTGTTGGGAACACAAAGTTTCTTTTCATTGCAACTCCACTCCATACATATATATGGGGAGGTACTAGCTCCAACTCGGTTTTACAGTGAAAACTGCAGGAACTTCAAACCGGCACTAGGAAACAGACTGAGAAACCAGAGTAAAAGTTTCTCCTGCAACCGTTTCCCTTTGTGCTAGATGAACGAACGTCTCTCCACATGCTCAGTTCTGAGAGATAAGTGTGTGTGAAAGCCGTCCTTCACCTAGCTTGTTGGGAACACAAAGTTTCTTTTAATTGCAAACCCACTCCATAAATATATATGGGGAGGTACTAGCTCCAACTCGGTTTTACAGTGAAAACTGCAGTAACTTTCAAACCAGCACTAGGAAACAGACTGAGAAACCAGAGTAAAAGTTTCTCCTGCACACTGTTCCCTTTGTGCTAGATGAACGAACGTCTCTCCACATGCTCAGTTCTGAGAGATAAGTGTGTGTGAAAGCCGTCCTTCACCTAGCTTGTTGGGAACACAAATTTCTTTTCACTTGCAAATTCCACTCCATACATATATATGGGGAGGTACGAGCTCCAACTCGGTTTTAGAGTGAAAACTGCAGGAACTTCAAACCGGCACTAGGAAACAGACTGAGAAACCAGAGTAAAAGTTTCTCCTGCAACCCGTTCCATTTGTGCTAGATGAAACGAACGTCTCTCCACATGCTCAGTTCAGAGACATAAGTGTGTGTGAAAGCCGTCCTTCACCCATCTTGTTGGGAACTCAAAGATTCTTTTCAGTTGCAAACTCCACTCCATACATATATATGGGGAAGGTACGAGCTCCAAGCTCGGTTTTACAGTGAAAACTGCAGTAACTTCAAACCGGCACTAGGAAACAGACTGAGAAACCAGAGTAAAAGTTTCTCCTGCAACCCGTTCCCTTTGTGCTAGATGAACGAACGTCTCTCCACATGCTCAGTTCTGAGAGATAAGTGTGTGTGAAAGCCGTCCTTCACCTAGCTTTTTGGGAACACAAAGTTTCTTTTCACTTGCAAACTACACTCCATATATATTTATGGGGAGGTACTAGCTCCAACTAGGTTTTACAGTGAAAACTGCAGGAACTTCAAATCGGCACTAGGAAACAGACTGAGAAACCAGAGTAAAAGTTTCTCTTGCAACCCGTTCCCTTTGTGGTAGATGAACGAACGTCTCTCCACATGCTCAGTTCTGAGAGATAAGTGTGGGTGAAAGCCGTCCTTCACCTATCTTGTTGGGAACACAAAGTTTCTTTTCATTTGCAAACTCCTCTCCATACATATATATGGGGAGGTACTAGCTCCAACTCGGTTTTACAGTGAAAACTGCAGGAACTTCAAACCGGCACTAGGAAACAGACTGAGAAACCAGAGTAAAAGTTTCTCCTGCAAACCCGTTCCCTTTGTGCTAGATGAACGAACGTCTCTCCACATGCTCAGTTCTGAGAGATAAGTGTGTGTGAAAGCCGTCCTTCACCTAGCTTGTTGGGAACACAAAGTTTCTTTTCACTTGCAAACTCCACTCCATACATATATATGGGGAGGTACGAGCTCCAACTCGGTTTTACAGTGAAAACTGCAGGAACTTCAAACCGGCACTAGGAAACAGACTGAGAAACCAGAGTAAAAGTTTCTCCTGCAACCCGTTCCCTTTGTGCTAGATGAACGAACGTCTCTCCACATGCTCAGTTCTGAGAGATAAGTGTGTGTGAAAGCCGTCCTTCACCTAGCTTGTTGGGAACACAAAGTTTCTTTTCACTTGCAAACTCCACTCCATACATATATATGGGGAGGTACGAGCCCAACTCGGTTTTACAGTGAAAACTGCAGGAACTTCAAACCGGCACTAGGAAAAACACTGAGAAACCAGAGTAAAAGTTTCTCCTGCAACCCGTTCCCTTTGTGCTAGATGAACGAACGTCTCTCCACAGTGCTCAGTTCTGAGATATAAGTGTGTGTGAAAGCCGTCCTTCACCTATCTTGTTGGGAACACAAAGTTTCCTTTCACTTGCAAACTCCATTCCATACATATATATGGGGAGGTACGAGCTCCAACTCGGTTTTACAGTGAAAACTGCAGGAACTTCAAACCGGCACTAGGAAACAGACTGAGAAACCATAGTAATAGTTTCTCCTGCAACCCGTTCCCTTTGTGCTAGATGAACTGAACGTCTCTCCACATGCTCAGGTCTGAGAGCATAAGTGTGTGTGAAAGCCGTCCTTCACCATCTTGTTGGGAACTCAAAGCTTCTTTTCAGTTGCAAACTCCACTCCATACATATATATGGGAAGTACGATCTCCAGCTCGGTTTTACAGTGAAAACTGCAGTAACTTCAAAACGGCACTAGGAAACAGACTGAGAAACCAGAGTAAAATTTTCTCCTGCAACCCGTTCCCTTTGTGCTAGATGAACGAACGTCTCTCCACATGCTCAGTTCTGAGAGATAAGTGTGTGTGAAAGCCGTCTTCACCTAGCTTGTTGGGAACACAAAGTTTCTTTTCATTTGCAAACGCCACTCCATACATATATATGGTGAGGTACGAGCTCCAAGTCCGTTTTACAGTGTAAACTGCAGGAACATCAAACCGGCACTAGGAAACAGACTGAGAAACCAGAGTAAATAGTTTCTCCTGCAACCCGTTCCATTTGTGCTAGATGAACTGATCAGTCTCTCCACATGCTCAGTTCTGAGAGATAAGTGTGTGTGAAAGCCGTCCTTCATCCTAGCTTGTTGGGAACACAAAGTTTCTTTTCACTTGCAAACTCCACTCCATACATATATATGGGGAGGTACGAGCTCCAACTCGGGTTTACAGTGAAAACTGCAGTAACTTCAAACCGGCACTAGGAAACAGACTGAGAAACCAGAGTAAAAGTTTCTCCTGCAACCCGTATTCCTTTGTGCTAGATGAACGAACGTCTCTCCACATGCTCAGTTCTGAGAGATAAGTGTGTGTGTAACCGTCCTTCACCTAGCTTGTTGGGAACACAAAGTGTCTTTTCAGTTGCAAACTCCACTCCATACATATAGATGGGGAGGTACGAGCTCCAACTCGGTTTTACAGTGAAAACTGCAGTAACTTCAAACCGGCACTAGGAAACAGTTTGAGAAACCAGAGTAAAAGTTTCTCCTGCAACCCGTTCCATTTGTGCTAGATGAACGAACGTCTCTCCACATGCTCAGTTCTGAGAGATAAGTGTGTGTGAAAGCCGTCCTTCACCTAGCTTGTTGGGAACACAAAGTTTCTTTTCACTTGCAAACTCCACTCCATACATATATATGGGGAGGTACGAGCTCCAACTCGGTTTTACAGTGAAACTGCAGGAACTTCAAACCGGCACTAGGAAACAGACTTAGAAACCAGAGTAAATAGTTTCTCCTGCAACCCGTTCCATTTGTGCTACATGAATGAACATCTCTCCACATGCTCAGTTCTGAGAGATAAGTGTGTGTGAAAGCCGTACTTCATCTAGCTTGTTGGGAACACAAAGTTTCTTTTCACTTGCAAACTCCACTCCATACATATATATGGGGAGGTACGAGCTCCAACTCGGTTTACAGTGAAAACTGCAGTAACTTCAAACCGGCACTAGGAAACAGACTGAGAAACCAGAGTAATAGTTTCTCCTGCAACCCGTATTCCTTTGTGCTAGATGAACGAACGTCTCTCCACATGCTCAGGTCTGAGAGATAATGTGTGTGTGTAAGCCGTCCTTCACCTAGCTTGTTGGGAACACAAAGTTTCTTTTCAGTTGCAAACTTCCACTCCATACATATATATGGGAGGTACGAGCTCCAACTCGGTTTTACAGTGAAAACTGCAGGAACTTCAAACCGGCACTAGGAAACAGACTGAGAAACCAGAGTAAAATTTCTCCTGCAACACGTTCCCTTTGTGCTAGATGAACGAACGTCTCTCCACATGCTCAGTTCTGAGAGACAAGTGTGTGTCTAATCCGTACTTCACCTAGCTTGTTGGGAAGACAAAGTTTCTTTTCACTTGCATACTCCACTCCATTATATATATGGGGATGTACGAGCTCCAACTCGGTTTTACAGTGAAAACTGCAGTAACTTCAAACCGGCATCTAGGAAACAGAATGAGAAACCAGAGTAAAAGTTTCTCCTGCAACCCGTTCCCTTTGTGCTAGATGAACGAACGTCTCTCCACATGCTCAGTTCTAGAGATAAGTGTGTGTGACAGCCGTCCTTCACCTAGCTTTTTGGGAACATAAAGTTTCTTTTCACTTGCAAACTACACTCCATATATATATATGGGGAGGTACGAGCTCCAACTAGATTTTACAGTGAAAACTGCAAGTAACTTCAAAACGGCACTAGGAAAGAGACTGAGAAACCAGAGTAAAAGTTTCTCCTGCAACCCGTTCCCTTTGTGCTAGATGAACGAACGTCTCTCCACATGCTCAGTTCTGAGAGATAAGTGTGTGTGAAAGCCGTCTTCACCTAGCTTGTTGCTAACACAAAGTTTCTTTTCATTTGCAAACTCCACTCCATACATATATATGGGGAGGTACGAGCTCCAAACTCAGTTTTACAGTGTAAAACTGCAGGAACTTCAAACCGGCACTAGGAAATCAGACTGAGAAACCGAGTAAAAGTTTCTCCTGCAAACCGTTCCATTTGTGCTAGATGAACGAACGTCTCTCCACATGCTCAGTTCTGAGAGATAAGTGTGTGTGAAAGCCGTCCTTCACCTAGCTTGTTGGGAACACAAAGTTTCTTTTCAGTTGCAAACTCCACTCCATACATATATATGGGGAGGTACGAGCTCCAACTCGGTTTTACAGTGAAAACTGCAGTAACTTCAAACAGGCACTAGGAAACAGACTGAGAAACCAGAGTAAAAGTTTCTCCTGCAACCCGTTCCGTTTGTGCTAGATGAACGAACGTCTCTCCACATGCTCAGTTCTGAGAGATAAGTGTGTGTGAAAGCCGTCCTTCACCTAGCTTGTTGGGAACACAAAGTTTCTTTTCATTTGCAAACTCCACTCCATACATATATATGGGGAGGTACGAGCTCCAAGTCCGTTTTACAGTGTAAACTGCAGGAACTTCAAACCGGCACTAGGAAACAGACTGAGAAACCAGAGTAAAAGTTTCTCCTGCAACCCGTTCCATTTGTGCTAGATGAACGAACGTCTCTCCACATGCTCAGTTCTGAGAGATAAGTGTGTGTGAAAGCCGTCCTTCACCTAGCTTGTTGGGAACACAAAGTTTCTTTTCATTTGCAAACTCCACTCCATACATATATATGGGGAGGTACGAGCTCCAACTCGGTTTTACAGTGAAAACTGCAGGAACTTCAAACCGGCACTAGGAAACAGACTGAGAAACCAGAGTAAAAGTTTCTCCTAGCAACCGTTCCCTTTGTGCTAGATGAACGAACAGTCTCTCCACATGCTCAGTTCTGAGAGATAAGTGTGTGTGAAAGCCGTCCTTCACCTAGCTTGTTGGGAACACAAAGTTTCTTTTCAATTGCAAACTCCACTCCATACATATATATGGGGAAGGTACTAGCTCCAACTCGGTTTTACAGTGAAAACTGCAGTAACTTCAAACCGGCACTAGGAAACAGACTGAGAAACCAGAGTAAAATTTCTCCTGCAACCCGTTCCCTTTGTGCTAGATGAACGAACGTCTCTCCACATGCTCAGTTCTGAGAGATAAGTGTGTGTGAAAGCCGTCCTTCACCTAGCTTGTTGGGAACACAAAGTTTCTTTTCAATTGCAAACTCCACTCCATACATATATATGGGGAGGTACGAGCTCCAACTCGGTTTTACAGTGAAAACTGCAGGAACTTCAAACCGGCACTAGGAAACAGACTGAGAAACCAGAGTAAAAGTTTCTCCTGCAACCCGTTCCATTTGTGCTAGATGAACGAACGTCTCTCCACATGCTCAGTTCTGAGAGATAAGTGTGTGTGAAAGCCGTCCTTCACCTAGCTTGTTGGGAACACAAAGTTTCTTTTCACTTGCAAACTCCTATCCATACATATATATGGGGAGGTACGAGCTCCAACTCGGTTTTACAGTGAAAACTGCAGGAACTTCAAACCGGCACTAGGAAACAGACTGAGAAACCAGAGTAAAAGTTTCTCCTGCAAACCGTTCCTTTGTGCTAGATGAACGAACGTCTCTCCACATGCTCAGTTCTGAGAGATAAGTGTGTGTGAAAGCCGTCCTTCACCTAGCTTGTTGGGAACACAAAGTTTCTTTTCAATTGCAAACTCCACTCCATACATATATATGGGGAGGTACGAGCTCCAACTCGGTTTTACAGTGAAAACTGCAGGAACTTCAAACCGGCACTAGGAAACAGACTGAGAAACCAGAGTAAAAGTTTCTCCTGCAACCAGTTCCATTTGTGCTAGATGAACGAACGTCTCTCCACATGCTCAGTTCTGAGAGATAAGTGTGTGTGAAAGCCGTCCTTCACCTAGCTTGTTGGGAACACAAAGTTTCTTTTCACTTGCAAACTCCACTCCATACATATATATGGGGAGGTACGAGCTCCAACTCGGTTTTACAGTGAAAACTGCAGGAACTTCAAACCGGCACTAGGAAACAGACTGAGAAACCAGAGTAAAAGTTTCTCCTGCAACCCGTTCCCTTTGTGCTAGATGAACGAACGTCTCTCCACATGCTCAGTTCTGAGAGATAAGTGTGTGTGAAAGCCGTCCTTCACCTAGCTTGTTGGGAACACAAAGTTTCTTTTCACTTGCAAACTCCACTCCATACATATATATGGGGAGGTACTAGCTCCAACTCGGTTTTACAGTGAAAACTGCAGGAACTTCAAACCGGCACTAGGAAACAGACTGAGAAACCATAGTAAAGTTTCTCCTGCAACCCGTTCCCTTTGTGCTAGATGAACGAACGTCTCTCCACATGCTCAGTTCTGAGAGATAAGTGTGTGTGAAAGCCGTCCTTCACCTAGCTTGTTGGGAACACAAAGTTTCTTTTCAGTTGCAAACTCCACTCCATACATATATATGGGGAGGTACGAGCTCCAACTCGGTTTTACAGTGAAAACTGCAGGAACTTCAAACCGGCACTAGGAAACAGACTGAGAAACCAGAGTAAAAGTTTCTCCTGCAACCCGTTCCCTTTGTGCTAGATGAACGAACGTCTCTCCACATGCTCAGTTCTGAGAGATAAGTGTGTGTGAAAGCCGTCCTTCACCTAGCTTGTTGGGAACACAAAGTTTCTTTTCACTTGCAAACTCCACTCCATACATATATATGGGGAGGTACGAGCTCCAACTCGGTTTTACAGTGAAAACTGCAGGAACTTCAAACCGGCACTAGGAAACAGACTGAGAAACCAGAGTAAAAGTTTCTCCTGCAACCCGTTCCATTTGTGCTAGATGAACTGAACGTCTCTCCACATGCTCAGTTCTGAGAGATAAGTGTGTGTGAAAGCCGTCCTTCATCTAGCTTGTTGGGAACACAAAGTTTCTTTTCACTTGCAAACTCCACTCCATACATATATATGGGGAGGTACGAGCTCCAACTCGGTTTTACAGTGAAAACTGCAGGAACTTCAAACCGGCACTAGGAAACAGACTGAGAAACCAGAGTAAAAGTTTCTCCTGCAACCCGTTCCTTTGTGCTAGATGAACGAACGTCTCTCCACATGCTCAGTTCTGAGAGATAAGTGTGTGTGAAAGCCGTCCTTCACCTAGCTTGTTGGGAACACAAAGTTTCTTTTCAGTTGCAAACTCCACTCCATACATATATATGGGGAGGTACGAGCTCCAACTCGGTTTTACAGTGAAAACTGCAGTAACTTCAAACCGGCACTAGGAAACAGACTGAGAAACCAGAGTAAAAGTTTCTCCTGCAACCCGTTCCCTTTGTGCTAGATGAACGAACGTCTCTCCACATGCTCAGTTCTGAGAGATAAGTGTGTGTGAAAGCCGTCCTTCACCTAGCTTGTTGGAACACAAAGTTTCTTTTCACTTGCAAACTCCACTCCATACTATATAATGGTGAGGTACGAGCTTCCAACTCGTTTTACAGTGAAAACTGCAGGAACTTCAAACCGGCACTAGGAAACAGACTGAGAAAGCCAGAGTAAATGTTTCTCCTGCAACCCGTTCCATTTGTGCTAGATGAACGAACGTCTCTCCACATGCTCAGTTCTGAGAGATAACTGTGTGTGAAAGCCGTCCTTCACCTAGCTTGTTGGGAACACAAAGTTTCTTTTCATTTGCAAACTCCACTCCATACATATATATGGGGAGGTACGAGCTCCAACTCGGTTTTACAGTGAAAACTGCAGGAACTTCAAACCGGCACTAGGAAACAGACTGAGAAACCAGAGTAAATATTTCTCCTGCACACCGATCCCTTTGTGCTAGATGAACGAACGTCTCTCCACATGCTCAGTTCTGAGAGATAAGTGTGTGTGAAAGCCGTCCTTCACCTAGCTTGTTGGGAACACAAAGTTTCTTTTCAATTGCAAACTCCACTCCATACATATATATGGGGAGGTACTAGCTCCAACTCTGTTTTACAGTGAAAACTGCAGGAACTTCAAACCGGCACTAGGAAACAGACTGAGAAACCAGAGTAAAAGTTTCTCCTGCAACCCGTTCCCTTTGTGCTAGATGAACGAACGTCTCTCCACATGCTCAGTTCTGAGAGATAAGTGTGTGTGAAAGCCGTCCTTCACCTAGCTTGTTGGGAACACAAAGTTTCTTTTCACTTGCAAACTCCACTCCATACATATATATGGGGAGGTACGAGCTCCAACTCGGTTTTACAGTGAAAACTGCAGGAACTTCAAACCGGCACTAGGAAACAGACTGAGAAACCAGAGTAAAAGTTTCTCCTGCAACCCGTTCCCTTTGTGCTAGATGAACGAACGTCTCTCCACATGCTCAGTTCTGAGAGATAAGTGTGTGTGAAAGCCGTCCTTCACCTATCTTGTTGGGAACACAAAGTTTCTTTTCACTTGCAAACTCCACTCCATACATATATATGGGGAGGTACGAGCTCCAACTCGGTTTTACAGTGAAAACTGCAGGAACTTCAAACCGGCACTAGGAAACAGACTGAGAAACCAGAGTAAATAGTTTCTCCTGCAACCCGTTCCCTTTGTGCTAGATGAACGAACGTCTCTCCACATGCTCAGTTCTGAGAGATAAGTGTGTGTGAAAGCCGTCCTTCACCTAGCTTGTTGGGAACACAAAGTTTCTTTTCAGTTGCAAACTCCACTCCATACATATATATGGGGAGGTACGAGCTCCAACTCGGTTTTACAGTGAAAACTGCAGGAACTTCAAACCGGCACTAGGAAACAGACTGAGAAACCAGAGTAAAAGTTTCTCCTGCAACCCGTTCCCTTTGTGCTAGATGAACGAACGTCTCTCCACATGCTCAGTTCTGAGAGATAAGTGTGTGTGAAAGCCGTACTTCACCTAGCTTGTTGGGAACACAAAGTTTCTTTTCATTTGCAAACTCCACTCCATACATATATATGGGGAGGTACGAGCTCCAAGACCATTTTACAGTGTAAACTGCAGGAACTTCAAACTGGCACTAGGAATCAGACTGAGAAACCAGAGTAAAAGTTTCTCCTGCAACCCGTTCCATTTGTGCTAGATGAACGAATGTCTCTCCACATGCTCAGTTCTGAGAGATAAGTGTGTGTGAAGCCGTCCTTCACCTAGCTGGTTGGGAACACAAAGTTTCTTTTCAGTTGCAAACTCCACTCCATACATATATATGGGGAAGGTACGAGCATCCAAATCAGTTTTACAGTGAAAACTGCAGGAACTTCAAGACCGCACTAGGAAACAGACTGAGAAACCAGAGTATAAGTTTCTCCTGCAACCCGTTCCCTTTGTGCTAGATGAACGAACGTCTCTCCACATGCTCAGTTCTGAGAGATAAGTGTGTGTGAAAGCCGTCCTTCATCTAGCTTTTTGGGAACACAAAGTTTCTTTTCACTTGCAAACTCCACTCCATACATATATATGGGGAGGTACGAGCTCCAACTCGGTTTAGAGTGAAAACTGCAGTAACTTCAAACCGGCACTAGGAAACAGACTGAGGAAACAGAGTAAAAGTTTCTCCTGCAACCCGTTCCCTTTGTGCTAGATGAACGAACGTCTCTCCACATGCTCAGTTCTGAGAGATAAGTGTGTGTGAAAGCCGTCCTTCACCTAGCTTGTTGGGAACACAAAGTATCTTTTCAGTTGCAAACTCCACTCCATACATATATATGGGGAGGTACGAGCTCCAACTCGGTTTTACAGTGAAAACTGCAGTAACTTCAAACCGGCACTAGGAAACAGACTGAGAAACCAGAGTAAAGTTTCTCCTGCAACACGTTCCCTTTGTGCTAGATCAACGAACGTCTCTCCACATGCTCAGTTCTGAGAGACAAGTGTGTGTGTAATCCGTACTTCACCAAGCTTGTTGGGAACACAAAGTTTCTTTTCACTTGCATACTCCACTCCATTTATATATATGGGGAGGTACGAGCTCCAACTCGGTTTTACAGTGAAAACTGCAGTAACTTCAAACCGGCTCTAGGAAACAGACTGAGAAACCAGAGTAAAAGTTTCTCCTGCAACCTGTTCCCTTTGTGCTAGATGAACGAACGTCTCTCCACATGCTCAGTTCTGAGAGATAAGTGTGTGTGAAAGCCGTCCTTCACCTAGCTTTTTGGGAACACAAAGTTTCTTTTCACTTGCAAACTCCACTCCATACATATATATGGGGAGGTACGAGCTCCAACTCGGTTTTACAGTGAAAACTGCAGGAACTTCAAACCGGCACTAGGAAACAGACTGAGAAACCAGAGTAAAAGTTTCTCCTGCAACCCGTTCCCTTTGTGCTAGATGAACGAACGTCTCTCCACATGCTCAGTTCTGAGAGATAACTGTGTGTGAAAGCCGTCCTTCACCAAGCTTGTTGGGAACACAAAGTTTCTTTTCAATTGCAAATTCCACTCCATACTTATATAAGGGGAGGTACGAAATCCAATTCTGTTTTACAGTGAAAACTGCAGTAACTTCAAACCGGCACTAGGAAACATATTGAGAAACCAGAGAAAAAGTTTCTCCTGCAACCAGTTCCATTTGTGCTAGATGAACGAACGTCTCTCCACATGCTCAGTTCTGAGAGATAAGTGTGTGTGAAAGCCGTCCTTCACCTAGCTTGTTGGGAACACAAAGTTTCTTTTCACTTGCAAACTCCACTCCATACAAATATATGGGGAGGTACGAGCCCCAACTCGGTTTTAAAGTGAAAACTGCAGGAACTCCAAACCGGGACTAGGAAACATACTTAGAAACCAGAGTAAAAGTTTCTCCTGCAACCCGTTCCCTTTGTGCTAGATGAACGAACGTCTCTCCACATGCTCAGTTCTGAGAGATAAGTGTGTGTGAAAGCCGTCCTTCACCTAGCTTGTTGGGAACACAAAGTTTCTTTCACTTGAAAACTCCACTCCATACATATATATGGGGAGGTACGAGCTCCAACTCGGTTTTACAGTGAAAACTGCAGGAACTTCAAACCGGCACTAGGAAACAGACTGAGAAACCAGAGTAAAAGTTTCTCCTGCAACCCGTTCCCTTTGTGCTAGATGAACGAACGTCTCTCCACATGCTCAGTTCTGAGAGATAAGTGTGTGTGAAAGCCGTCCTTCACCTAGCTTGTTGGGAACACAAAGTTTCTTTTCAGTTGCAAACTCCACTCCATACATATATAGGGGAAGGTACGAGCTCCAACTCGGTTTTACAGTGAAAACTGCAGGAACTTCAAACCGGCACTAGGAAACAGACTGAGAAACCAGAGTAAAAGTTTCTCCTGCAACCCGTTCCCTTTGTGCTAGATGAACGAACGTCTCTCCACATGCTCAGTTCTGAGAGATAAGTGTGTGTGAAAGCCGTCCTTCACCTAGCTTGTTGGGAACACAAAGTTTCTTTTCATTTGCAAACTCCACTCCATACATATATATGGGGAGGTACGAGCTCCAACTCGTTTTACAGTGTAAACTGCAGGAACTTCAAACCGGCACTAGGAAACAGACTGAGAAACCAGAGTTAATAGTTTCTCCTGCAACCCGTTCCATTTGTGCTAGATGAACGAACGTCTCTCCACATGCTCAGTTCTGAGAGATAAGTGTGTGTGAAAGCCGTCCTTCATCTAGCTTGTTGGGAACACAAAGTTTCTTTTCACTTGCAAACTCCACTCCATACATATATATGGGGAGGTACGAGCTCCAACTCGGGTTTACAGTGAAAACTGCAGTAACTTCAAACCGGCACTAGGAAACAGACTGAGAAACCAGAGTAAAAGTTTCTCCTGCAACCCGTATTCTTTGTGCTAGATGAACGAACGTCTCTCCACATGCTCAGTTCTGAGAGATAAGTGTGTGTGTAAGCCGTCCTTCACCTAGCTTGTTGGGAACACAAAGTTTCTTTTCAATTGCAAACTCCACTCCATACATATAGATGGGGAGGAACGAGCTCCAACTCGGTTTTACAGTGAAAACTGCAGTAACTTCAAACCGGCACTAGGAAACAGACTGAGAAACCAGAGTTAAAGTTTCCCCTGCAACACGTTACTTTTGTGCTAGATCAACGAACATCTTTCCACATGCTCAGTTCTGAGAGATAAGTGTGTTTGAAAGCCGTCCTTCACCTAGCTTTTTGGGAACACAAAGTTTCTTTTCACTTGCAAACTACACTCCGTATATATTTATGGGGAAGTACGAGTTCCAACTAGGTTTTACAGTGAAAACTGCAGGAACTTCAAATCGGCACTAGGAAACAGACTGAGAAACCAGGGTAAAATTTCTCCTGCAAACTGTTCCGTTTGTGCTAGATGAACGAACGTCTCTCCACATGCTCAGTTCTGAGACAAAACTGGGTGTGAAAGCCGTCCTTCATCTAGCTTTTTGGGAACAGAAAGTTTCTTTTCACTTGCAAACTCCACTCCATACATATATATGGGGAGGTACGAGCTCCAACTCGGGTTTAGAGTGAAAACTGCAGTAACTTCAAACCGGCACTAGGAAACAGACTGAGGAAACAGAGTAAAAGTTTCTCCTGCAACCCGTATTCTTTGTGCTAGATGAACGAACGTCTCACCACATGCTCAGTTCTGAGAGATAAGTGTGTGTGTAAGCCGTCCTTCACCTAGCTTGTTGGGAACACAAAGTATCTTTTCAGTTGCAAACTCCACTCCATACATATAGATGGGGAGGTACGAGCTCCAACTCGGTTTTACAGTGAAAACTGCACTAACTTCAAACCGGCACTAGGAAACAGACTGAGAAACCAGAGTTAAAGTTTCTCCTGCAACACGTTACCTTTGTGCTAGATCAACGAACGTCTATCCACATGCTCAGTTATGAGAGACAAGTGTGTGTGTAATCCGTACTTCACCAAGCTTGTTGGGAACACAAAGTTTCTTTTCACTTGCATACACCAGTCCATTTATATATATGGGGAGGTACGAGCTCCAACTCGGTTTTACAGTGAAAACTGCAGTAACTTCAAAACGGCTCTAGGAAACAGACTGAGAAACCAGAGTAAAAGTTTCTCCTGCAACCTGTTCCTTTTGTGCTAGATGAACCAACGTCTCTCCACATGCTCAGTTCTAAGAGATAAGTGTGTTTGAAAGCCGTCCTTCACCTAGCTTTTTGGGAACACAAAGTTTCTTTTCACTTGCAAACTCCAATCCATACATATATATTGGGAGGTACGAGCTCCAACTAGGTTTTACAGTGAAAACTGCAGGAACTTCAAACCGGCACTAGGAAACAGACTGAGAAACCAGAGTAAAATTTTCTCCTGCAACCCGTTCCCTTTGTGCTAGATGAACGAACGTCTCTCCACATGCTCAGTTCTGAGAGATAAGTGTGTGTGAAAGCCGTCCTTCACCTATCTTGTTGGGAACACAAAGTTTCTTTTCATTTGCAAACTCCTATCCATACATATATATGGGGAGGTTCGAGCTCCAAATCGGGTTTACAGTAAAATCTGCAGGAACATCAAACCTGCACTAGGAAACAGACTGAGAAACCAGGGTAAAATTTCTCCTGCAAACTGTTCCGTTTGTGCTAGATGAACGAACGTCTCTCCACATGCTCAGTTCTGAGAGATAACTGTGTGTGAAAGCCGTCCTTCACCAAGCTTGTTGGGAACACAAAGATTCTTTTCACTTGCAAATTCCACTCCATACATATATATGGGGAGGTACGAACACCAATTCATTTTACAGTGAAAACTGCAGGAACTTCAAACCGGCACTAGGAAACAGACTGAGAAACCAGAGTAAAAGTTTCTCCTGCAACCCGTTCCGTTTGTGCTAGATGAACGAACGTCTCTCCACATGCTCAGTTCTGAGAGATAAGTGTGTGTGAAAGCCGTCCTTCACCTAGCTTGTTGGGAACACAAAGTTTCTTTTCATTTGTAAACTCCACTCCATACATATATATGGGAAGTTACGAGCTCCAAGTCCATTTTACAGTGTAAACTGCAGGAACTTCAAACCGTCACTAGCAATCATACTGAGAAACCAGAGTAAAAGTTTCTCCTGCAACCCGTTCCATTTGTGCTAGATGAACGAATGTCTCTCCACATGCTCAGTTCTGAGAGATAAGTGTGTGTGAAGCCGTCCTTCACCTAGATGGTTTGGAACACAAAGTTTCTTTTCAGTTGCACACTCCAATCCATACAAATATATTGGGGAAGTACGAGCACCAAATCAGTTTTACAGTAAAACTGCAGGAACTTCAGACCGACACTAGGAAACAGACTGAGAAACCATAGTAAAAGTTTCTCCTACAACCAGTTCCCTTTGTGCTAGATGAAAGAACATCTCTCCACATGCTAAGTTCTGAGAGATAAGTGTGTGTGAAAGCGGTCCTTCACCTACCTTGTTGGGAACACAAAGTTTCTTTTAAATTGCAAACCCCACTCCATACATATATGTGGGGAAGTACTAGCTCCAACTCTGTTTTACAGTGAAAACTGCAGTAATTTCAAACCAACGCTAGGAAACAGACTGAGAAACCAGAGTAAAATTTCTCCTGCACACTGTTCCCTTTGTTCTAGATGAACTAACGTCTCTCCACATGCTTAGTTCTCAGAGATAAATGTGTGTGAAAGCCGTCCTTAACCAAGCTTGTTGGGAACACAAAATTTCTTTTCAATTGCAAATTCCACTCCATACTTATATATGGGGAGGTACGAGCTCCAACTCGGTTTTAGAGTGAAAACTGCAGGAACTCCAAACCGGCACTAGGAACCACACTGAGAAACCAGAGTAAAAGTTTCTCCTGCAACCCGTTCCATTTGTGCTAGATAAACGAACGTCTCTCCACATGCTCAGTTCAGAGACATAAGTGTGTGTGAAAGCCGTCCTTCACCCATCTTGTTGGGAACTCAAAGTTTCTTTTCAGTTGCAAACTCCACTCCATACATATATATGGGAAGTACGATCTCCAGCTCGGTTTTACAGTGAAAACTGCAGTAACTTCAAAACGGCTCTAGGAAACAGACTGAGAAACCAGAGTAAAAGTTTCTCCTGCAACCCGTTCCCTTTGTGCTAGATGAACGAACGTCTCTCCACATGCTCAGTTCTAAGAGATAAGTGTGTTTGAAAGCCGTCCTTCACCTAGCTTTTTGTGAACACAAAGTTTCTTTTCACTTGCAAACTACACTCCATATATATTTGTGGGGAGGTACGAGCTCCAACTAGGTTTTACAGTGAAAACTGCAGGAACTTCAAATCGGCACTAGGAAACAGATTGAGAAACCAGAGTAAAAGTTTCTCTTGCAAACCGTTCCCTTTGTGCTAGATGAACGAACGTCTCTCCACATGCTAAGTTCTGAGAGATAAGTGTAGGTGAAAGCCGTCCTTCACCTATCTTGTTGGGAACACAAAGTTTCTTTTCATTTGCAAACTCCTATCCATACATATATATGGGGAGGTTCGAGCTACAAATCGGGTTTACAGTAAAATCTGCAGGAACATCAAATCTGCACTAGGAAACAGACTGAGAAAACAGGGTAAAATTTCTCCTGCAAACTGTTCCGTTTGTGCTAGATGAACGAACGTCTCTCCACATGCTCAGTTCTGAGAGAAAACTGGGTGTGAATGCCGTCCTTCACCAAGCTTGTTGGGAACACAAAGTTTCTTTTCAATTGCAAATTCCACTCCATACTTATATAAGGGGAGGTACGAAATCCAATTCTTTTTTACAGTGAAAACTCCAGTAACTTCAAACCGGCACTAGGAAACATATTGAGAAACCAGAGAAAAAGTTTCTCCTGCAACCAGTTCCATTTGTGCTAGATGAACGAACGTCTCTCCACATGCTCAGTTCTGAGAGATAACTGGGTGTGAAAGCCGTCCTTCACCTAGCTTGTTGGGAACACAAAGTTTATTTTCAATTGCAAACTTCACTCCATACAATATATATGGGGAGGTACGAGCTCCAACTCGGTTTTACAGTGAAAACTGCAGGAACTCCAAACCGGCACTAGGAAAACACTGAGAAACCAGAGTAAAAGTTTCTCCTGCAACCCGTTCCCTTTGTGCTAGATGAACGAACGTCTCTCCACATGCTCAGTTCTGAGATATAAGTGTGTATGAAAGCCGTCCTTCACCTATCTTGTTGGGAACACAAAGTTTCCTTTCACTTGCAAACTCCATTCCATACATATATATGGGGAGGTACGAGCTCCAACTCGGTTTTACAGTGAAAACTTCAGTAACTTCAAACCGGCACTAGGAAACAGACTGAGAAACCATAGTAATAGTTTCTCCTGCAACCCGTTCCGTTTGTGCTAGATGAATGAACGTCTCTCCACATGCTCAGTTCAGAGACATAAGTGTGTGTGAAAGCCGTCCTTCAACCATCTTGTTGGGAACTCAAAGCTTCTTTTCAGTTGCAAACTCCACTCCATACATATATATGGGAAGTACGATCTCCAGCTCGGTTTTACAGTTAAAACTGCAGTAAATTCAAAAAGGCACTAGGAAACAGTCTGAGAAACCAGAGTAAAAGTATCCCCTGCAACCCGTTCCATTTGTGCTAGATGAACGAATGTCTCTCCACATGCTCAGTTCTGAGAGATAAGTGTGTGTGAAAGCCGTCTTCACCTAGCTTGTTGGGAACACAAAGTTTCTTTTCATTTGCAAACGCCACTCCATACATATAAATGGGGAGGTACGAGGTCAAAGTCCGTTTTACAGTGTAAACTGCAGGAACTTCAAACCGGCACTAGGAAACAGACTGAGAAACCAGAGAAATAGTTTCTCCTGCAAACCGTTCTTTTTGTGCTAGATGAATGAACATCTCTCCACATGCTCAGTTCTGAGAGATAAGTGTGTGTGAAAGCCGTCCTTCATCTAGCTTGTTGGGAACACAAAGTTTCTTTTCACTTGCAAACTTCACTCCATACATATATAAGGGGAGGTACGAGCTCCAACACGGGTTTAGAGTGAAAACTGCAGTAACTTCAAACCGGCACTAGGAAACAGACTGAGAAAACAGAGTAAAAGTTTCTCCTGCCACCCGTATTCTTTGTGGTAGATGAACGAACGTCTCACCACATGCTCAGGTCTGAGAGATAAGTGTGTGTGGAAGCCGTCCTTCAACTAGCTTGTTGGGAACACAAAGTATCTTTTCAGTTGCAAACTCCACTCCATACATACATATGGGAGGTACTAGCTCCAACTCGGTTTTACAGTGAAAACTGCAGGAACTTCAAACCGGCACTAGGAAACAGACTGAGAAACCAGAGATAAAATTTCTCCTGCAATACGTTCCCTTTGTGCTAGATCAACGAACGTCTCTCCACATGCTCAGTTCTGAGAGACAAGTGTGTGTCTAATCCGTACTTCACCAAGCTTGTTGGGAAGACAAAGTTTCTTTTCACTTGCATACTCCACTCCATTTATATATATGGGGATGTACGAGCTCCAACTCGGTTTTACAGTGAAAACTGCAGTAACTTCAAAAAGGCTCTAGGAAACAGAATGAGAAACCACAGTAAAAGTTTCTCCTGCAACCCGTTCCCTTTGTGCTAGATGAACGAACGTCTCTCCACATGCTCAGTTCTAAGAGATAAGTGTGTTTGACAGCCGTCCTTCACCTAGCTTTTTGGGAACACAAAGTTTCTTTTCACTTGCAAACTACACTCCATATATATATATGGGGAGGTACGAGCTCCAACTAGATTTTACAGTGAAAACTGCAATAAATTCAAACCGGCACTAGGAAAGAGACTGAGAAACCGGAGTAAAAGTTTCTCCTGCAACCTGTTCCATTTGTGCTAGATGAACGAATGTCCCTCCACATGCTCAGTTCTGAGAGATAATTGTGTGTGAAGCCGTCTTTCACCTAGATGGTTTAGAACACAAAGTTTCTTTTCAGTTGCACACTCCAATCCATACAAATATATGGGGAAGTACGAGCACCAAATCACTTTCACAGTAAAAACTGCAGGAACTTCAGACCGACACTAGGAAGCAGACTGAGAAACCAGGGTAAAAGTTTCTCCTACAACCCGTTCCCTTTGTGCTAGATGAATGAACATCTCTCCAAATGTTAAGTTCTGAGAGATAAGTGTGTGTGAAAGCCGTCCTTCACCTACCTTGTTGGGAAAACAAAGTTTCTTTTAAATTGCAAACTCCACTCCATACATATATATGGGGAGGTACTAGATCCAACTCTGTTTTACAGTGAAAACTGCAGTAATTTCAAACCTTACTAGGAAACAGACTGAGAAACCAGAGTAAAATTTCCCCTGCAAACTCTTCCCTTTGTTCTAGATGAACTAACGTCTCTCCACATGCTCAGTTCAGAGACATAAGTGTGTGTGAAAGCCGTCCTTCACACATCTTGTTGGGAACTCAAAGTTTCTTTTCAGTTGCAAACTCCACTCCATACATATATATGGGAAGTACGATCTCCAGCTCGGTTTTACAGTGAAAACTGCAGGAACTTCAAAAAGGCACTAGGAAAAAGTTTGAGAAAACAGAGTAAAAGTTTCTCCTGCAACCCGTTCCCTTTGTGCTAGATGAACGAACGTATCTCCACATGCTCAGTTCTGAGAGATAAGTGTGTGTGAAAGCCGACTTCACCTAGCTTGTTGGGAACACAAAGTTTCTTTTCATTTGCAAACTCCACTCCATACATATATATGGGGAGGTACGAGCTCCAACTCGGTTTTACAGTGAAAACTGCAGGAACTCCAAACCGGCACTAGGAAACACACTGAGAAACCAGAGTAAAATTTTCTCCTGCAACCCGTTCCCTTTGTGCTAGATGAATGAACATCTCTCCACATGCTCACTTCTGAGAGATAAGTGTGTTTTAAAGCCGTCCTTCATCTAGCTTGTTGGGAACACAAAGATTCTTTTCACTTGGAAACTCCACTCCATACATATATATGGGGAGGTACGAGCTCCAACTCGGGTTTAGAGTGAAAACTGCAGTAACTTCAAAGCGGCACTAGGAAACAGACTGAGAAACCAGAGTAAAAGTTTCTCTTGCAAACCGTTCCCTTTGTGCTAGATGAACGAACGTCTCTCCACATGCTAAGTTCTGAGAGATAAGTGTAGGTGAAAGCCGTCCTTCACCTATCTTGTTGGGAACACAAAGTTTCTTTTCATTTGCAAACTCCTATCCATACATATATATGGGGAGGTATCGAGCTACAAATCGGTTTACAGTAAAATCTGCAGGAACATCAAATCTGCACTAGGAAACAGACTGAGAAAACAGGGTAAAATTTCTCCTGCAACCTGTTCCGTTTGTGCTAGATGAACGAACGTCTCTCCACATGCTCAGTTCTGAGAGAAAACTGGGTGTGAAAGCCGTCCTTCACCAAGCTTGTTGGGAACACAAAGTTTCTTTTCAATTGCAAATTCCACTCCATACTTATATAAGGGGAGGTACGAAATCCAATTCTTTTTTACAGTGAAAACTCCAGTAACTTCAAACCGGCACTAGGAAACATATTGAGAAACCAGAGAAAAAGTTTCTCCTGCAACCAGTTCCATTTGTGCTAGATGAACGAACGTCTCTCCACATGCTCAGTTCTGAGAGATAACTGGGTGTGAAAGCCGTCCTTCACCTAGCTTGTTGGGAACACAAAGTTTATTTTCAATTGCAAACTTCACTCCATACAAATATATGGGGAGGTACGAGCCCCAACTCGGTTTTACAGTGAAAACTGCAGGAACTCCAAACCGGCACTAGGAAAAACACTTAGAAACCAGAGTAAAAGTTTCTCCTGCAACCCGTTCCCTTTGTGCTAGATGAACGAACGTCTCTCCACATGCTCAGTTCTGAGATATAAGTGTGTGTGAAAGCCGTCCTTCACCTATCTTGTTGGGAACACAAAGTTTCCTTTCACTTGCAAACTCCATTCCATACATATATATGGGGAGGTACGAGCTCCAACTCGGTTTTACAGTGAAAACTGCAGGAACTTCAAACCGGCACTAGGAAACAGACTGAGAAACCATAGTAATAGTTTCTCCTGCAACCCGTTCCGTTTGTGCTAGATGAATGAACGTCTCTCCACATGCTCAGTTCGAGAGCATAAGTGTGTGTGAAAGCCGTCCTTCACCTATCTTGTTGGGAACTCAAAGCTTCTTTTCAGTTGCAAACTCCACTCCATACATATATATGGGGAAGTACGATCTCCAACTCGGTTTTACAGTGAAAACTGCAGTAAATTCAAAAAGGCACTAGGAAACAGTCTGAGAAACCAGAGTAAAAGTTTCTCCTGCAACCCGTTCCATTTGTGCTAGATGAACGAATGTCTCTCCACATGCTCAGTTCTGAGAGATAAGTGTGTGTGAAAGCCGTCTTCACCTAGCTTGTTGGGAACACAAAGTTTCTTTTCATTTGCAAACGCCACTCCATACATATATATGGGGAGGTACGAGCTCCAAGTCCGTTTTACAGTGTAAACTGCAGGAACTTCAAACCGGCACTAGGAAACAGACTGAGAAACCAGAGAAATAGTTTCTCCTGCAACCCGTTCCATTTGTGCTAGATGAATGAACATCTCTCCACATGCTCAGTTCTGAGAGATAAGTGTGTGTGAAAGCCGTCCTTCATCTAGCTTGTTGGGAACACAAAGTTTCTTTTCACTTGCAAACCCACTCCATATATATATATGGGGAGGTACGAGCTCCAACACGGGTTTAGAGTGAAAACTGCAGTAACTTCAAACCGGCACTAGGAAACAGACTGAGAAAACAGAGTAAAAGTTTCTCCTGCAACCCGTATTCCTTTGTGCTAGATGAACGAACGTCTCTACCACATGCTCAGTTCTGAGAGATAAGTGTGTGTGAAGCCGTCCTTCACCTAGCTTGTTGGGAACACAAAGTATCTTTTCAGTTGCAAACTCCACTCCATACATATATATGGGAGGTACTAGCTCCAACTCGGTTTTACAGTGAAAACTGCAGGAACTTCAAACCGGCACTAGGAAACAGACTGAGAAACCAGAGATAAAAGTTTCTCCTGCAATACCGTTCCCTTTGTGCTAGATGCAACGAACGTCTCTCCACATGCTCAGTTCTGAGAGACAAGTGTGTGTCTAATCCGTACTTCACCAGCTTGTTGGGAAGACAAAGTTTCTTTTCACTTGCATACTCCACTCCATTTATATATATGGGGAGGTACGAGCTCCAACTCGGTTTTACAGTGAAAACTGCAGTAACTTCAAAACGGCTCTAGGAAACAGAATGAGAAACCACAGTAAAAGTTTCTCCTGCAACCCGTTCCCTTTGTGCTAGATGAACGAACGTCTCTCCACATGCTCAGTTCTAAGAGATAAGTGTGTTTGACAGCCGTCCTTCACCTAGCTTTTTGGGAACACAAAGTTTCTTTTCACTTGCAAACTACACTCCATATATATATATGGGGAGGTACGAGCTCCAACTAGATTTTACAGTGAAAACTGCAGGAACTTCAAACCGGCACTAGGAAACAGACTGAGAAACCAGAGTAAAAGTTTCTCCTGCAACCCGTTCCATTTGTGCTAGATGAACGAACGTCTCTCCACATGCTCAGTTCTGAGAGATAAGTGTGTGTGAAAGCCGTCCTTCACCTAGCTTGTTGGGAACACAAAGTTTCTTTTCAGTTGCAAACTCCACTCCATACATATATATGGGGAGGTACGAGCTCCAACTCGGTTTTACAGTGAAAACTGCAGGAACTTCAAACCGGCACTAGGAAACAGACTGAGAAACCAGAGTAAAAGTTTCTCCTGCAACCCGTTCCCTTTGTGCTAGATGAACGAACGTCTCTCCACATGCTCAGTTCTGAGAGATAAGTGTGTGTGAAAGCCGTCCTTCACCTAGCTTGTTGGGAACACAAAGTTTCTTTTCAATTGCAAACTCCACTCCATACATATATATGGGGAGGTACTAGCTCCAACTCGGTTTTACAGTGAAAACTGCAGTAATTTCAAACCTGGCACTAGGAAACAGACTGAGAAACCAGAGTAAAAGTTTCTCCTGCAACTCGTTCCATTTGTGCTAGATGAACTAACGTCTCTCCACATGCTCAGTTCAGAGAGCATAAGTGTGTGTGAAAGCCGTCCTTCACACAGCTTGTTGGGAACTACAAAGTTTCTTTTCAGTTGCAAACTCCACTCCATACATATATATGGGAAGGTACGAGCTCCAACTCGGTTTTACAGTGAAAACTGCAGGAACTTCAAAACGGCACTAGGAAAAAGTTGAGAAAACAGAGTAAAAGTTTCTCCTGCAACCCGTTCCCTTTGTGCTAGATGAACGAACGTATCTCCACATGCTCAGTTCTGAGAGATAAGTGTGTGTGAAAGCCGTACTTCACCTAGCTTGTTGGGAACACAAAGTTTCTTTTCACTTGCAAACTCCACTCCATACATATATATGGGGAGGTACGAGCTCCAACTCGGTTTTACAGTGAAAACTGCAGGAACTTCAAACCGGCACTAGGAAACAGACTGAGAAACCAGAGTAAAAGTTTCTCCTGCAACCCGTTCCCTTTGTGCTAGATGAACGAACGTCTCTCCACATGCTCAGTTCTGAGAGATAAGTGTGTGTGAAAGCCGTCCTTCACCTAGCTTGTTGGGAACACAAAGTTTCTTTTCACTTGCAAACTCCACTCCATACATATATATGGGGAGGTACTAGCTCCAACTCGGTTTTACAGTGAAAACTGCAGTAACTTCAAACCGGCACTAGGAAACAGCACTGAGAAACCAGAGTAAAAGTTTACTCCTGCAACCCGTATCCTTTGTGCTAGATGAACGAACGTCTCTCCACATGCTCAGTTCTGAGAGATAAGTGTGTGTGAAAGCCGTCCTTCACCTAGCTTGTTGGGAACACAAAGTTTCTTTTCACTTGCAAACTCCACTCCATACATATATATGGGGAGGTACGAGCTCCAACTCGGTTTTACAGTGAAAACTGCAGGAACTTCAAACCGGCACTAGGAAACAGACTGAGAAACCAGAGTAAAAGTTTCTCCTGCAACCCGTTCCCTTTGTGCTAGATGAACGAACGTCTCTCCACATGCTCAGTTCTGAGAGATAAGTGTGTGTGAAAGCCGTCCTTCACCTAGCTTGTTGGGAACACAAAGTTTCTTTTCACTTGCAAACTCCACTCCATATATATATATGGGGAGGTACGAGCTCCAACTCGGTTTTACAGTGAAAACTGCAGGAACTTCAAACCGGCACTAGGAAACAGACTGAGAAACCAGAGTAAAAGTTTCTCCTGCAACCCGTTCCCTTTGTGCTAGATGAACGAACGTCTCTCCACATGCTCAGTTCTGAGAGATAAGTGTGTGTGAAAGCCGTCCTTCACCTAGCTTGTTGGGAACACAAAGTTTCTTTTCACTTGCAAACTCCACTCCATACATATATATGGGGAGGTACGAGCTCCAACTCGGTTTTACAGTGAAAACTGCAGTAACTTCAAACCGGCACTAGGAAACAGACTGAGAAACCAGAGTAAAGTTTCTCCTGCAACCCGTTCCCTTTGTGCTAGATGAACGAACGTCTCTCCACATGCTCAGTTCTGAGAGATAAGTGTGTGTGAAAGCCGTCCTTCACCTAGCTTGTTGGGAACACAAAGTTTCTTTTCACTTGCAAACTCCACTCCATACATATATATGGGGAGGTACGAGCTCCAACTCGGTTTTACAGTGAAAACTGCAGGAACTTCAAACCGGCACTAGGAAACAGACTGAGAAACCAGAGTAAAAGTTTCTCCTGCAACCCGTTCCCTTTGTGCTAGATGAACGAACGTCTCTCCACATGCTCAGTTCTGAGAGATAAGTGTGTGTGAAAGCCGTCCTTCACCTAGCTTGTTGGGAACACAAAGTTTCTTTTCACTTGCAAACTCCACTCCATACATATATATGGGGAGGTACTAGCTCCAACTCGGTTTTACAGTGAAAACTGCAGGAACTTCAAACCGGCACTAGGAAACAGACTGAGAAACCAGAGTAAAAGTTTCTCCTGCAACCCGTTCCCTTTGTGCTAGATGAACGAACGTCTCTCCACATGCTCAGTTCTGAGAGATAAGTGTGTGTGAAAGCCGTCCTTCACCTAGCTTGTTGGGAACACAAAGTTTCTTTTCAGTTGCAAACTCCACTCCATACATATATATGGGGAGGTACTAGCTCCAACTCGGTTTTACAGTGAAAACTGCAGGAACTTCAAACCGGCACTAGGAAACAGACTGAGAAACCAGAGTAAAAGTTTCTCCTGCAACCCGTTCCCTTTGTGCTAGATGAACGAACGTCTCTCCACATGCTCAGTTCTGAGAGATAAGTGTGTGTGAAAGCCGTCCTTCACCTAGCTTGTTGGGAACACAAAGTTTCTTTTCACTTGCAAACTCCACTCCATACATATATATGGGGAGGTACGAGCTCCAACTCGGTTTTACAGTGAAAACTGCAGGAACTTCAAACCGGCACTAGGAAACAGACTGAGAAACCAGAGTAAATAGTTTCTCCTTGCAACCCGTTCCCTTTGTGCTAGATGAACGAACGTCTCTCCACATGCTCAGTTCTGAGAGATAAGTGTGTGTGAAAGCCGTCCTTCACCTAGCTTGTTGGGAACACAAAGTTTCTTTTCACTTGCAAACTCCACTCCATACATATATATGGGGAGGTACGAGCTCCAACTCGGATTTACAGTGAAAACTGCAGGAACTTCATAACCGGCACTAGGAAACAGACTGAGAAACCAGAGTAAAAGTTTCTCCTGCAACCCGTTCCCTTTGTGCTAGATGAACGAACGTCTCTCCACATGCTCAGTTCTGAGAGATAAGTGTGTGTGAAAGCCGTCCTTCACCTAGCTTGTTGGGAACACAAAGTTTCTTTTCAGTTGCAAACCCCATTCCATACATATATATGGGGAGGTACTAGCTCCAACTCCGTTTTACAGTGAATACTGCAGGAACTTCAAATCCGGCACTAGGAAACAGACTGAGAAACCAGAGTAAAAGTTTCTCCTGCAACCCGTTCCCTTTGTGCTAGATGAACGAACGTCTCTCCACATGCTCAGTTCTGAGAGATAAGTGTGTGTGAAAGCCGTCCTTCACCTAGCTTGTTGGGAACACAAAGTTTCTTTTCACTTGCAAACTCCACTCCATACATATATATGGGGAGGTACGAGCTCCAACTCGGTTTTACAGTGAAAACTGCAGTAACTTCAAACCGGCACTAGGAAACAGACTGAGAAACCAGAGTAAAAGTTTCTCCTGCAACCCGTTCCCTTTGTGCTAGATGAACGAACGTCTCTCCACATGCTCAGTTCTGAGAGATAAGTGTGTGTGAAAGCCGTCCTTCACCTAGCTTGTTGGGAACACAAAGTTTCTTTTCACTTGCAAACTCCACTCCATACATATATATGGGGAGGTACGAGCTCCAACTCGGTTTTACAGTGAAAACTGCAGTAACTTCAAACCGGCACTAGGAAACAGACTGAGAAACCAGAGTAAAAGTTTCTCCTGCAACCCGTTCCCTTTGTGCTAGATGAACGAACGTCTCTCCACATGCTCAGTTCTGAGAGATAAGTGTGTGTGAAAGCCGTCCTTCACCTAGCTTGTTGGGAACACAAAGTTTCTTTTC
Organism: Camelus ferus; assembly: GCF_009834535.1. Taxonomy (NCBI): domain Eukaryota; kingdom Metazoa; phylum Chordata; class Mammalia; order Artiodactyla; family Camelidae; genus Camelus; species Camelus ferus. The sequence goes on from NC_045703.1 coordinate 1,520,086, forward strand.
ACTTGCATACTCCACTCCATTACTATATATGGGGAGGTACGAGCTCCAACTCGGTTTTACAGTGAAAACTGCAGTAACTTCAAACCGGCTACTAGGAAACAGACTGAGAAACCAGAGTAAAAGTTTCTCCTGCAACCCGTTCCCTTTGTGCTAGATGAACGAACGTCTCTCCACATGCTCAGTTCTGAGAGATAAGTGTGTGTGAAAGCCGTCCTTCACCTATCTTGTTGGGAACACAAAGTTTCTTTTCAGTTGCAAACTCCACTCCATACATATATATGGGGAGGTACGATCTCCAACTCGGTTTTACAGTGAAAACTGCAGTAACTTCAAACCGGCACTAGGAAACAGACTGAGAAACCTAGAGTAAAAGTTTCTCCTGCAACCCGTTCCCTTTGTGCTAGATGAACGAACGTCTCTCCACATGCTCAGTTCTGAGAGATAAGTGTGTGTGAAAGCCGTCCTTCACCTAGCTTGTTGGGAACACAAAGTTTCTTTTCATTTGCAAACTCCACTCCATACATATATATGGGGAGGTACGAGCTCCAACTCGGTTTTACAGTGAAAACTGCAGGAACTTCAAACCGGCACTAGGAAACAGACTGAGAAACCAGAGTAAAAGTTTCTCCTGCAACCCGTTCCCTTTGTGCTAGATGAACGAACGTCTCTCCACATGCTCAGTTCTGAGAGATAAGTGTGTGTGAAGCCGTCCTTCACCTAGCTTGTTGGGAACACAAAGTTTCTTTTCACTTGCAAACTCCACTCCATACATATATATGGGGAGGTACGAGCTCCAACTCGGTTTTACAGTGAAAACTGCAGGAACTTCAAACCGGCACTAGGAAACAGACTGAGAAACCAGAGTAAAAGTTTCTCCTGCAACCCGTTCCCTTTGTGCTAGATGAACGAACGTCTCTCCACATGCTCAGTTCTGAGAGATAAGTGTGTGTGAAAGCCGTCCTTCACCTAGCTTGTTGGGAACACAAAGTTTCTTTTCACTTGCAAACTCCACTCCATACATATATATGGGGAGGTACTAGCTCCAACTCGGTTTTACAGTGAAAACTGCAGTAACTTCAAACCGGCACTAGGAAACAGACTGAGAAACCAGAGTAAAAGTTTCTCCTGCAACCCGTTCCCTTTGTGCTAGATGAACGAACGTCTCTCCACATGCTCAGTTCTGAGAGATAAGTGTGTGTGAAAGCCGTCCTTCACCTAGCTTGTTGGGAACACAAAGTTTCTTTTCACTTGCAAACTCCACTCCATACATATATATGGGGAGGTACGAGCTCCAACTCGGTTTTACAGTGAAAACTGCAGGAACTTCAAACCGGCACTAGGAAACAGACTGAGAAACCAGAGTAAAAGTTTCTCCTGCAACCCGTTCCATTTGTGCTAGATGAACGAACGTCTCTCCACATGCTCAGTTCTGAGAGATAAGTGTGTGTGAAAGCCGTCCTTCACCTAGCTTGTTGAGAACACAAAGTTTCTTTTCACTTGCAAACTCCACTCCATACATATATATGGGGAGGTACGAGCTCCAACTCGGTTTACAGTGAAAACTGCAGGAACTTCAACCGGCACTAGGAAACACGACTGAGAAACCAGAGTAAAAGTTTCTCCTGCAACCCGTTCCCTTTGTGCTAGATGAACGAACGTCTCTCCACATGCTCAGTTCTGAGAGATAAGTGTGTGTGAAAGCCGTCCTTCACCTAGCTTGTTGGGAACACAAAGTTTCTTTTCACTTGCAAACTCCACTCCATACATATATATGGGGAGGTACTAGCTCCAACTCGGTTTTACAGTGAAAACTGCAGGAACTTCAACCGGCACTAGGAAACAGACTGAGAAACCAGAGTAAAAGTTTCTCCTGCAACCCGTTCCCTTTGTGCTAGATGAACGAACGTCTCTCCACATGCTCAGTTCTGAGAGATAAGTGTGTGTGAAAGCCGTCCTTCACCTAGCTTGTTGGGAACACAAAGTTTCTTTTCACTTGCAAACTCCACTCCATACATATATATGGGGAGGTACTAGCTCCAACTCGGTTTTACAGTGAAAACTGCAGGAACTTCAAACCGGCACTAGGAAACAGACTGAGAAACCAGAGTAAAAGTTTCTCCTGCAACCCGTTCCCTTTGTGCTAGATGAACGAACGTCTCTCCACATGCTCAGTTCTGAGAGATAAGTGTGTGTGAAAGCCGTCCTTCACCTAGCTTGTTGGGAACACAAAGTTTCTTTTCATTTGCAAACTCCACTCCATACATATATATGGGGAGGTACGAGCTCCAACTCGGTTTTACAGTGAAAACTGCAGGAACTTCAAACCGGCACTAGGAAACAGACTGAGAAACCAGAGTAAAAGTTTCTCCTGCAACCCGTTCCCTTTGTGCTAGATGAATGAACATCTCTCCACATGCTCAGTTCTGAGAGATAAGTGTGTGTGAAAGCCGTCCTTCACCTAGCTTGTTGGGAACACAAAGTTTCTTTTCAGTTGCAAACTCCACTCCATACATATATATGGGGAGGTACTAGCTCCAACTCGGTTTTACAGTGAAAACTGCAGGAACTTCAAACCGGCACTAGGAAACAGACTGAGAAACCAGAGTAAAAGTTTCTCCTGCAACCCGTTCCCTTTGTGCTAGATGAACGAACGTCTCTCCACATGCTCAGTTCTGAGAGATAACTGGGTGTGAAAGCCGTCCTTCACCTAGCTTGTTGGGAACACAAAGTTTCTTTTCAATTGCAAATTCCACTCCATACTTATATAAGGGGAGGTACGAACTCCAATTCTGTTTTACAGTGAAAACTGCAGTAACTTCAAACAGACACTAGGAAACACATTGAGAAACCAGAGTAAAAGTTTCCCCTGCAACCCGTTCCCTTTGTGCTAGATGAACGAACGTCTCTCCTACATGCTCAGTTCTGAGAGATAAGTGTGTGTGAAAGCCGTCCTTCACCTAGCTTGTTGGGAACACAAAGTTTCTTTTCACTTGCAAACTCCACTCCATACATATATATGGGGAGTTACGAGCTCCAACTCGATTTTACAGTGAAAACTGCAGTAACTTCAAACCGGCACTAGGAAACAGACTGAGAAACCAGAGTAAAAGTTTCTCCTGCAACCCGTTCCCTTTGTGCTAGATGAACGAACGTCTCTCCACATGCTCAGTTCTGAGAGATAAGTGTGTGTGAAAGCCGTCCTTCACCTAGCTTGTTGGGAACACAAAGTTTCTTTTCAGTTGCAAACTCCACTCCATACATATATATGGGGAAGTACGAGCTCCAGCTCGGTTTTACAGTGAAAACTGCAGTAACTTCAAAACCGGCACTAGGAAACAGTCTGAGAAACCAGAGTAAAAGTTTCTCCTGCAACCCGTTCCCTTTGTGCTAGATGAACGAACGTCTCTCACATGCTCAGTTCTGAGAGATAAGTGTGTGTGAAAGCCGTCCTTCACCTAGCTTGTTGGGAACACAAAGTTTCTTTTCACTTGCAAATTCCACTCCATACATATATATGGGGAGGTACTAGCTCCAAATCGGTTTTACAGTGAAAACTGCAGGAACTTCAAACCGGCACTACGAAACAGACTGAGAAACCAGAGTAAAAGTTTCTCCTGCAACCCGTTCCCTTTGTGCTAGATGAACGAACGTCTCTCCACATGCTCAGTTCTGAGAGATAACTGGGTGTGAAAGCCGTCCTTCACCAAGCTTGTTGGGAACACAAAGTTTCTTTTCAATTGCAAATTCCACTCCATACTTATATAAGGGGAGGTACGAACTCCAATTCTGTTTTACAGTGAAAACTCCAGTAACTTCAAACAGACACTAGGAAACACATTGAGAAACCAGAGAAAAAGTTTCCCCTGCAACCCGTTCCCTTTGTGCTAGATGAACGAACGTCTCTATACATGCTCAGTTCTGAGAGTTAAGTGTGTGTGAAAGCCGTCCTTCACCTATCTTGTTGGGAAGACAAAGTTTCTTTTCACTTGCAAACTCCATTCCATACATATATATGGGGAGTTACGAGCTCCAACTCGATTTTACAGTGAAAACTTCAGTAACTTCAAACCGGCACTAGGAAACAGACTGAGAAACCATAGTAATAGATTCTCCTGCAACCCGTTCTCTTTGTGCTAGATGAACGAACGTCTCTCCACATGCTCAGTTCAGAGACATAAGTGTGTGTGAAAGCCGTCCTTCAACCATCTTGTTGGGAACTCAAAGTTTCTTTTCAGTTGCAAACTCCACTCCATACATGTATATGGGAAGTACGATCTCCAGCTCGGTTTTACAGTGAAAACTGCAGTAAATTCAAAAAGGCACTAGGAAACAGTCTGAGAAACCAGAGTAAAAGTTTCCCCTGCAACCCGTTCCATTTGTGCTAGATGAACGAATGTCTCTCCACATGCTCAGTTCTGAGAGATAAGTGTGTGTGAAAGCCGTCCTTCACCTAGCTTGTTGGGAACACAAAGTTTCTTTTCACTTTGCAAACTGCCACTCCATACATATATATGGGGAGGTACGAGCTCCAACTCGTTTTACAGTGAAAACTGCAGGAACTTCAACCGGCACTAGGAAACAGACTGTGAAACCAGAGTAAATAGTTTCTCCTGCAACCCGTTCCCTTTGTGCTAGATGAACGAACGTCTCTCCACATGCTCAGTTCTGAGAGATAAGTGTGTGTGAAAGCCGTCCTTCATCTAGCTTGTTGGGAACACAAAGTTTCTTTTCACTTGCAAACTCCACTCCATACATATATATGGGGAGGTTACTAGCTCCAACTCGGTTTTACAGTGAAAACTGCAGGAACTTCAAACCGGCACTAGGAAACAGACTGAGGAAACAGAGTAAAATTTTGTCCTACAACCCGTTCGTTTGTGCTAGATGAACGAACGTCTCTCCACATGCTCAGTTCTGAGAGATAATGTGTGTGTAAGCCGTCCTTCACCTAGCTTGTTGGGAACACAAAGTATCTTTTCAGTTGCAAATTCCACTCCATACATATATATGGGGAGGTACGAGCTCCAACTCGGTTTTACAGTGAAAACTGCAGGAACTTCAATCCGGCACTAGGAAACAGACTGAGAAACCATAGTTAAAGTTTCTCCTGCAACACATTCCCTTTGTGCTAGATCAACGAACGTCTCTCCACATGCTCAGTTCTGAGAGACAAGTGTGTGTGTAATCCGTACTTCACCAATCTTGTTGGGAACACAAAGTTTCTTTTCACTTGCATACTCCACTCCATATATATATATGGGGAGGTACGAGCTCCAACTCAGTTTTACAGTGAAAACTGCAGTAACTTCAAAACGGCTCTAGGAAACAGACTGAGAAACCAGAGTAAAAGTTTCTCCTGCAACACGTTCCCATTGTGCTAGATGATCGAACGTCTCTCCACATGCTCAGTTCTGAGAGATAAGTGTGTGTGAAAGCCGTCCTTCACCTATCTTGTTGGGAACACAAAGATTCTTTTCACTTGCAAACTCCACTCCATTCATATATATGGGGAGTTACGAGCTCCAAGTCCATTTTACAGTGTAAACTGCAGGAACTTCAAACCGTCACTATTAATCAGACTGAGAAACCAGAGTAAAAGTTTATCCTGCAACCCGTTCCATTTGTGCTAGATGAACGAACGTCTCTCCACATGCTCAGTTCTGAGAGATAAGTTGTGTGTGAAGCCGTCCTTCACCTAGATTGTAGGGAACACAAAGTTTCTTTTCAGTTGCACACTCCAATCCATACAAATATATGGGGAAGGTACGAGCATCCAACTCGGTTTTACAGTGAAAACTTGTAGGAACTTCAAACCGGCACTAGGAAACAGACTGAGAAACCACGGTAAAAGTTTCTCCTACAACCCGTTCCCTTTGTGCTAGATGAACGAACATCTCTCCAAATGGTAAGTTCTGAGAGATAAGTGTGTGTGAAAGCCGTCCTTCACCTAACTTGTTGGGAACACAAAGTTTCTTTTAAATTGCAAACCCCACTCCATACATATATATGGGGAAGTACTAGCTCCAACTATGTTTTACAGTGAAAACTGCAGTAATTTCAAAACTGCACAAGGAAACAGACTGAGAAACCAGAGTAAAATTTCTCCTGAACTCTCTTCCCTTTGCTCTAGATGAACTAACGTCTCTCCCCATGCTCAGTTCTGAGAGATAACTGTGTGTGAAAGCCGTCCTTCACCTAGCTTGTTGGGAACACAAAATTTCTTTTCAATTGCAAATTCCACTCCATACTTATATATGGGGAGGTACGAGCTCCAACTCGGTTTTACAGTGAAAACTGCAGGAACTTCAAACCAGCACTAGGAAACAGACTGAGAAACCAGAGTAAAAGTTTCTCCTGCAACCCGTTCCTTTGTGCTAGATGAACGAACGTCTCTCCACATGCTCAGTTCTGAGAGATAAGTGTGTGTGAAAGCCGTCCTTCACCTAGCTTGTTGGGAAAACAAAGTTTCTTTTAAATTGCAAACTCCACTCCATACATATATATGGGGAGGTACTAGCTCCAACTCGGTTTTACATTGAAAACTGCAGGAACTTCAAACCGGCACTAGGAAACAGACTGAGAAACCAGAGGAAAATTTCCCCTGCCAACTCTTCCCTTTGTTCTAGATGAACTAGCGTCTCTCCACATGCTCAGTTCTGAGAGATAACTGTGTGTGAAAGCCGTCCTTAACCAAGCTTGTTGGGAACACAAAATTTCTTTTCAATTGCAAATTCCAATCCATACTTATATATGGGGATGTACGAACTCCAATTTTGTTTTACAGTGAAAACTCCAGTAACTTCAAACCGGCACTAGGAAACACACTGAGAAACCAGAGAAAAATTTTCTCTTGCAACCCGTTCCATTTGTGCTAGATGAACGAACGTCTCTCCAAATGCTCACTTCTGAGAGATAAGTGTGTGTGAAAGCCGTCCTTCACCTAGCTTGTTGGGAACACAAAGTTTCTTTTCAGTTGCAAACTCCAATCCATACATATATATGGGGAGGTACGAGATCCAACTCGGTTTCACAGTGAAAACTGCAGTAACTTCAAACCGGCACTAGGAAACAGACTGAGAAACCAGAGAAATAGTTTCTCCAGCAACCCGTTCCATTTGTGCTAGATGAACGAACTTCTCTCCACATTCTCAGTTATGAGAGATAAGTGTCTGTGAAAGCCGTTCTTCACCTACCTTGTTGGGAACACAAAGTTTCTTTTCACTTGCAAACTCCACTCCATAAATATATATGGGGAGGTATGAGCTTCAACTCCGTTTACAGTGAAAACTGCAGGAACTTCAAACGGGCAATAGGAAACAGACTGAGAATCCAGAGTAAAATTTCTCCTGCAATCTGTTCCTTTGTGCTAGATGAACGAACGTCTCTCCACATGCTCAGTTCTGAGAGATAACTGGGTGTGAAAGCCGTCCTTCACCAAGCTTGTTGGGAACACAAAGTTTCTTTTCAATTGCAAATTCCACTCCATACTTATATAAGGGGACATACGAACACCAATTCTGTTTTACAGTTAAAACTCCAGTAACTTCAAACAGACACTAGGAAACACATTGAGAAACCAGAGAAAAAGTTTCTCCTGAAACCCGTTCCCTTTGTGATAGATGAACGAACGTCTCTATGCATGCTCAGTTCTGAGAGATAAGTGTGTGTGAAAGCCGTCCTTCACCTATCTTGTTGGAACGACAAAGTTTCTTTTCACTTGCAAACTCCATTCCATACATATACATGGGGAGTTACGAGCTCCAACTCGATTTTACAGTGAAAACTTCAGTAACTTCAAACCGGCACTAGGAAACAGAATGAGAAACCATAGTAATAGTTTCTCCTGCAACCCGTTCCCTTTGTGCTAGATGAACGAACGTCTCTCCACATGCTCAGTTCAGAGACATAAGTGTGTGTGAAAGCCGTCCTTCACCCATCTTGTTGGGAACTCAAAGTTTCTTTTCAGTTGCAAACTCCACTCCATACATGTGTATGGGAAGTACGATCTCCAGCTCGGTTTTACAGAGAAAACTGCAGTAAATTCAAAAAGGCACTAGGAAACAGTCTGAGAAACCAGAGTAAAAGTTTCCTCTGCAACCCGTTCCATTTGTGCTAGATGAACGAATGTCTCTCCACATGCTCAGTTCTGAGAGATAAGTGTGTGTGAAAGCCGTCTTCAACTAGCTTGTTGGGAACACAAAGTTTCTTTTCAATTGCAAATTCCACTCCATACTTATATATGGGGAGGTACGAGCTACAACTCGGTTTTACAGTGAAAACTGCAGGAACTTCAAACCGGCACTAGGAAACAGACTGAGAAACCAGAGTAAAAGTTTCCCCTGCAACCCGTTCCATTTGTGCTAGATGAACGAACGTCTCTCCCCATGCTCAGTTCTGAGAGATAAGTGTGTGTGAAGGCCGTCCTTCACCTATCTTGTTGGGAACACAAAGTTTCTTTTCAGTTGCAAACTCCAATCCATACATATATATGGGGAGGTACGATCTCCAACTCGATTTTACAGTGAAAACTGCAGTAACTTCAATCCTGCACTAGGAAACAGACTGAGAAACCAGAGTAAAATTTCTCCTGCAAAGTGTTCCGTTTGTTCTAGATGAACTAACGTCTCTCCACATGCTCAGTTCTGAGAGATAACTGTGAGTGAAAGCCGTCCTTAACCAAGCATGTTGGGAACACAAAATTTCTTTTCAATTGCAAATCCCACTCCATAATTATATATGGGGAGGTACGAGCTCCAACTCGGTTTTACAGTGAAAACTGCAGGAACTACCAACCGGAACTAGGAAACACACTGAGAAACCAGAGTAAAAGTTTCTCCTGCAACCCGTTCCCTTTGTGCTAGATGAACGAACGTCTCTCCACATGCTCAGTTCTGAGAGATAAGTGTGTGTGAAAGCCGTCCTTCACCTAGCTTGTTGGGAACACAAAGTTTCTTTTCAGTTGCAAACTCCACTCCATAGATATATATGGGGGGTACTAGCTCCAACTCGGTTTTACAGTGAAAACTGCAGGAACTTCAAACCGGCACTAGGAAACACACTGAGAAACCAGAGTAAAAGTTTCTCCTGCAACCCGTTCCCTTTGTGCTAGATGAACGAACGTCTCTCCACATGCTTAGTTCTGAGAGATAAGTGTGTGTGAAAGCCGTCCTCACCTAGCTTGTTGGGAACACAAAGTTCCTTTTCACTTGCAAACTCCACTCCATACATATATATGGGGAGGTACGAGCTCCAAGTCCATTTTACAGTGTAAACTGCAGGAACTTCAAACCGGCACTAGGAAACAGACTGAGAAACCAGAGAAATAGTTTCTCCTGCAACCCGTTCCATTTGTGCTAGATGAATGAACATCTCTGCACATGCTCAGTTCTGAGAGATATGTGTGTGTGAAAGCCGTCCTTCATCTAGCTTGTTGGGAACACAAAGTTTCTTTTCACTTGCAAACTCCACTCCATACATATATATGGGGAGGTACGAGCTTCAACTCGGGTTTAGAGTGAAAACTGCAGTAACTTCAAACCGGCACTAGGAAACACACTGAGAAACCAGAGTAAAAGTTACTCCTGCAACCCGTTCCCTTTGTGCTAGATGAACGAACGTCTCTCCACATGCTCAGTTCTGAGAGATAAGTGTGTGTGAAAAGCCGTCCTTCACCTAAGCTTGTTGGGAACACAAAGTTTCTTTTCACTTGCAAATTCCACTCCATACATATATGGGG
>NC_045703.1:1529921-1571346 GCF_009834535.1 Camelus ferus
GGGAACGGGTTGCAGGAGAAACTTTTACTCTGTTTTCTCAGCCTTTTTTTCTAGTGCCTTTTTGAAGTTACTGCAGTTTTCACGTAAAACCGAGCTGGAGATCGTACTTCCCATATATATATATGTATGGAGTGGAGTTTGGAACTGAAAAAAACTTTGAGTTCCCAACAAGATGGGTGAAGGACGGCTTTCACACCACACTTATGTCTCTGAACTGAGCATGTGGAGAGACGTTCGTTCATCTAGCACAAAGGGAACGGGTTGCAGGAGAAACTATTACTATGGTTTCTCAGTCTGTTTCCTAGTGCCGGTTTGAAGTTACTGAAGTTTTCACTGTAAAACCGAGTTGGAGCTCGTACCTCCCCCATATATATGTATGGAATGGAGTTTGCAAGTGAAAAGAAACTTTGTGTTCCCAACAAGATAGGTGAAGGACGTCATTCACACACACTTATCTCTCAGAAGTGAACATGTGGAGAGACGTTCGTTCATCTAGCACAAAGGGAACGGGTTGCAGGAGAAACTTTTACTCTGGTTTCTCAGTGTGTTTCCTAGTGCCGGTTTGCAGTTCCTGCAGTTTTCACTGTAAAACCGAGTTGGAGCTCGTACCTCCCCATATATAAGTATGGAGTGGAGCTTGCAATTGAAAAGAAATTTTGTGTTCCCAACAAGCTTGGTTAAGGACGACTTTCACACACATTTATCTCTCAGAACTGAGCACGTGTTGAGACGTTAGTTCATCTAGAACAAAGGGAACTGTTTGCAGGGGAAATTTTACTCTGGTTTCTCAATCTGTTTACTAGTGTTGGTTTGAAATTACTGCAGTTTTCACTGTAAAACAGAGTTGGAGCTAGTACCTCCCCATATATATGTATGAAATGGGGTTTGCAATTTAAAAGAAACTTTGTGTTCCCAAAAAGTTAGGTGAAGGACGGCTTTCACACACACTTATCTCTCAGAACTGAGCATGTGGAGAGACGTTCTTTCATCTAGCACAAAGGGAACGGGTTGCAGGGGAATCTATTACTATGGTTTCTCAGTCTGTTTCCTAGTGCCGGTTTGAAGTTACTGAAGTTTTCACTGTAAAATCGAGTTGGAGCTCGTAACTCCCATATATATGTATGGAATGGAGTTTGCAAGTGAAAAGAAACTTTGTCTTCCCAACAAGATAGGTGAAGGACGGCTTTCACACACACTATCTCTCAGAACTGAGCATGAATAGAGACGTTTCGTTCATCTAGCACAAAGGGACGGGTTGCAGGAGAAACTTTTTCCCTGGTATTCTCATGTGTTTCCTAGTGTCTGTTTGAAGTTACTGAGTTTTCACTGTAAAACAGAATTGGAGTTCGTACCTCCCCTTATATAAGTATGGAGTGGAATTTGCAATTGAAAAGAAACTTTGTGTTCCCAACAAGCTTGGTGAAGGACGGCTTTCACACCCAGTTATCTCTCAGAACTGAGCATGTGGAGAGACGTTCGTTCATCTAGCAGAAAGGAACAGTTGCAGGAGAAACTTTTACTCTGGTTTCTCAGTCTGTTTCCTAGTGCCGTTTGAAGTTCCTGCAGTTTCACTGTAAAACGGAGTTGAAGCTCATATCTCCCCATATAAATTTATGGAGTGGAGTTTGCAAGTGAAAAGAAACTTTGTGTTCCCAACAAGGTATATGAAGTACGGCTTTCACACACACTTATCTCTCAGAACTGAGAATGTGGAGAGAAGTTCGTTCATCTAGCACAAATGGAACGGGTTGCTGGAGAAACTATTTCTCTGGTTTCTCAGTCTGTTTCCTAGTGCCGGTTTGAAGTTACTGCAGTTTTCACTGTAAAACCGAGTTGGATCTCGTACCTCCCCATATATATGTATGGATTGGAGTTTGCAACTGAAAAGAAACTTTGTGTTCACAACAAGCTAGGTGAAGGACGGCTTTCACACACACTTATCTCAGAACTGAGCATGTTGAGAGATGTTCGTTCATCTAGCAGAAAGGGATCGGGGTGCAGGAGAAATATTTACTCTGGTTTCTCAGTCTGTTCCCTAGTGCCGGTTTGAAGTTCCTGCAGTTTTCACTGTAAAATCGAGTTGGAGCTCGTACCTCCCCATAAATATGTATGGAGTGGAGTTTGCAAATGAAAAGAAACTTTGTGTTCAAAACAAGCTTGGTGAAGGACGTCTTTCACACCCAGGTTTCTCTCAGAACTGACCATGTGGAGAGACGTTCGTTCATCTAGCACAAATTGAACGGGTTGCAGGAGAAACATTTACCTGGTTTCTCAGTCTGTTTCCTAGTGTCGGTCTGAAGTTCCTGCAGTTTTTACTGAAAAACTGATTTGGTGCTCGTACTTCCCCATATATTTTTATGGATTGGAGTGTGCAACTGAAAAGAAACTTTGTGTTCCCAACCATCTAGGTGAAGGACGGCTTCACACACACCTATCTCTCAGGACTGAGCATGTGGAGAGACATTCGTTCATCTAGCACAAATGGAACGTGTTGCAGGAGAAACTTTTACTCTGGTTTCTCAGTCTGATTCCTAGTGCCGGTTTGAAGTTCCTGCAGTTTTCACTGTAAAACCGAGTTGGAGCTCGTACATCCCCATATATATAATATGGAGTGGAGTATGCAAGTGAAAAGAACTTTGTGTTCCCAACAAGCTATGGTGAAGTACGGCTTTCACACACACTTAGTCTCTCAGAACTGAGCATGTGGAGAGAAGTTCGTTGATCTAGCACAAGGGAACGGGTTGCAGGAGAAACATTTACTCTGGTTTCTCAGTCTGTTTCCTAGTGCCTGTTTGAAGTTACTGCAGTTTCACTGTAAAACGAGTTAGGAGCTCGTACCTCCCATATATATGTATGGAGTGGAGTTTGCAACTGAAAAGATACTTTGTGTTCCCAACAAGCTAGGTGAAGGACGGCTTACACACACACTTATCTCTCAGAACTGAGCATGTGGTGAGACGTTCGTTCATCTAGCACAAAGGGAATACGGGTTGCAGGAGAAACTTTTACTCTGGTTTCTCAGTCTGTTTCCTAGTGCCGCTTTGAAGTTACTGCAGTTTTCACTCTAAAACCGAGTTGGAGCTCGTACCTCCCCTATATATGTATGGAGTGGAGTTTGCCAAATGAAAGAAACTTTGGGTTCCCAACAAGCTAGTGAAGGACGGCTTTAAAACACACTTATCTCTCAGAACTGAGCATGTGAGAGACTGTTCATTCATCTAGCACAAATGGAACGGGTTGCAGGAGAACTATTTCTCTGGTTTCTCAGTCTGTTTCCTAGTGCCGGTTTGAAGTTCCTGCAGTTTACACTGTAAAACGGACTTGGAGCCCGTACCTCCCCATATATATGTATGGAGTGGCGTTTGCAAATGAAAAGAAACTTTGTGTTCCAAACAAGCTAGGTGAAGACGGCTTTCACACACACATATCTCTCAGAACTGAGCATGTGGATAGACGTTCGTTCATCTAGCGCAAAGGGAACGGGTTGCAGGAGAAACTTTTACTCTGTTTTCTCAGTCTGTTTCCTAGTGCCTTTTTGAAGTTCCTGCAGTTTTCACTGTAAAACCGAGTTGGAGCTAGTACCTCCCCATATATATGTATGGAGTGGAGTTTGCAACTGAAAAGAAACTTTGTGTTCCCAACAAGCTAGGTGAAGGACGGCTTTCACACACACTTATCTCTCAGAACTGAGCATGTGGAGAGACGTTCGTTCATCTAGCACAAAGGGAACGGGTTGCAGGAGAAACTATTACTCTGGTTTCTCAGTCTGTTTCCTAGTGCCGGTTTGAAGTTACTGCAGTTTTCACTGTAAAACCGAGTTGGAGCTAGTACCTCCCCATATATATGTATGGAGTGGAGTTTGCAAGTGAAAAGAAACTTTGTGTTCCCAACAAGCTAGGTGAAGGACGGCTTTCACACACACTTATCTCTCAGAACTGAGCATGTGGAGAGACGTTCGTTCATCTAGCACAAAGGGAACGGGTTGCAGGAGAAACTTTTACTCTGGTTTCTCAGTGTGTTTCCTAGTGCCGGTTTGAAGTTCCTGCAGTTTTCACTGTAAAACCGAGTTGGAGCTAGTACCTCCCCATATATATGTATGGAGTGGAGTTGCAAGTGAAAAGAAACTTTGTGTTCCCAACAAGCTAGGTGAAGGACGGCTTTCACACACACTTATCTCTCAGAACTGAGCATGTGGAGAGACGTTCGTTCATCTAGCACAAAGGGAACGGGTTGCAGGGAGAAACTTTACTCTGGTTTCTCAGTCTGTTTCCTAGTGCCAGGTTTGAAGTTCCTGCAGTTTTCACTGTAAAACCGAGTTGGAGCTAGTACCTCCCCATATATATGTATGGAGTGGAGTTTGCAATTGAAAAGAAACTTTGTGTTCCCAACAAGCTAGGTGAAGGACGGCTTTCACACACACTTATCTCTCAGAACTGAAGCATGTGGAGAGACGTTCGTTCATCTAGCACAAAGGGAACGGGTTTGCAGGAGAAACTATTACTCTGGTTTCTCAGTCTGTTTCCTAGTGCCGGTTTGAAGTTCCTGCAGTTTACACTGTAAAACTGGACTTGGAGCTCGTTACCTCCCCATATATATATATGGAGTGGAGTTTGCAAATGAAAAGAAACTTTGTGTTCGCAACAAGCTAGGTGAAGGACGGCTTTCACACACACTTATCTCTCAGAACTGAGCATGTGGAGAGACGTTCATTCATCTAGCAGAAAGGGAACGGGTTGCAGGAGAAACTTTTACTCTAGTTTCTCAGTCTGTTTCCTAGTGCCGGTTTGAAGTTACTGCAGTTTTCACTGTAAAACCGATTTGGAGATCGTACCTCCCCATATATATGTATGGAGTGGAGTTTGCAACTGAATAGAAACTTTGTGTTCCCAACAAGATAGGTGAAGGACGGCTTTGACACACACTTATCTCTCAGAACTGAGCATGTGGAGAGACGTTCGTTCATCTAGCACAAAGGGAACGGTTTGCAGGAGAAACTTTTACTCTGGTTTCTCAGTCTGTTTCCTAGTGCCGGTTTGAAGTTACTGCAGTTTTCACTCTAAACCCGAGTTGGAGCTCGTACCTCCCCTTATATATGTATGGAGTGAAGCTTGCAAGTGAAAAGAAACTTTGTGTTCCCAACAAGCTAGATGAAGGACGGCTTTCACACACACTTATCTCTCAGAACTGAGCATGTGGAGAGATGTTCATTCATCTAGCACAAAAAGAACGGGTTGCAGGAGAAACTATTTCTCTGGTTTCTCAGTCTGTTTCCTAGTGCCGGTTTGAAGTTCCTGCAGTTTACACTGTAAAACGGACTTGGACCTTGTACCTCCCCATTTATATGTATGGAGTGGCGTTTGCAAATGAAAAGAAACTTTGTGTTCCCAACAAGCTAGGTGAAGATGGCTTTCACACACACTTATCTCTCAGAACTGAGCATGTGGAGAGACATTCGTTCATCTAGCACAAATGGAACGGGTTGCAGGGGAAACTTTTACTCTGGTTTCTCAGACTGTTTCCTAGTGCCTTTTTGAATTTACTGCAGTTTTCACTGTTTAAACCGAGCTGGAGATCGTACTTCCCATATACATGTATGGAGTGGAGTTTGCAACTGAAATGAAACTTTGAGTTCCCAACAAGATGGTTGAAGGACGGCTTTCACACACACTTATGTCTCTGAACTGAGCATGTGGAGAGACGTTCGTTCATCTAGCACAAAGGGAACGGGTTGCAGGAGAAACTATTACTATGTTTTCTCAGTCTGTTTCCTAGTGCCGGTTTGAAGTTACTGAATTTTTCACTGTAAAATCGAGTTGGAGCTCGTAACTCCCCATATATATGTATGGAATGGAGTTTGCAAGTGAAAAGAAACTTTGTCTTCCCAACAAGATAGGTGAAGGACGGCTTTCACACACACTTATCTCTCAGAACTGAGCATGTATAGAGACGTTCGTTATCTAGCATAAAGGGAACGGGTTGCAGGAGAAACTTTTACTCTGGTTTCCCAGTGTGTTTCCTAGTGCCGGTTTGGAGTTCCTGCAGTTTTCACTGTAAAACCGAGTTGGAGCTAGTACCACCCCATATATTTGTATGGAGTGGAGTTTGCAAGTGAAAAGAAACTTTGTGTTCCCAACAAGCTAGTTGAAGTACGGCTTTCACACACACTTATCTCTCAGAACTGAGCATGTGGAGAGACGTTCGTTCATCTAGCACTAATGGAACTGGTTGCAGGAGAAACTTTTTCTCTGGTTTATAATGTGTTTCCTAGTGCCTGTTTGAAGTTACTGGAGTTTTCACTGTAAAACAGAATTGGAGTTCGTACATCCCCTTATATAAGTATGGAGTGGGATTTGCAATTGAAAAGAAACTTTGTTTTCCCAACAAGCTTGGTGAAGGACGGCTTTCACACACACTTATCTCTCAGAACTGAGCATGTGGAGAGACGTTCGTTCATCTAGCACAAAGGGAACAGATTGCAGGAGAAATTTTACTCTGCTTTCTCAGTCTGTTTCCTATTGCCCGTTTGAAGTTCCTGCAGTTTTCACTGTAAACGGAGTTGAAGCTCATACCTCCCCATATATATTTATGGGGTGGAGTTTGCAACTGAAAAGGAACTTTGTGTTTCCAACAAGCTAGGTGAAGGACGGCTTTCACACACACTTATCTCTCAGAACTGAGCATGTGGAGAGACTTTCGTTCATCTAGCACAAATGGAACGGGTTGCAAGAGAAAATTTTTCTCTGGTTTCTCAGTGTGTTTCCTAGTGCCGGTTTGAAGTTACTGGAGTTTTCACTGTAAAACAAAATTGGAGTTCGTACATCCCCATATATAAGTATGGAGTGGAATTTGCAATTGAAAAGAAATTTTGTGTTCCCAACAAGCTTGGTTAAGGACGGCTTTCACACACAGTTATCTCTCAGAACTGAGCATGTGGAGAGACGTTAGTTCATCTAGAACAAAGGGAACAGTTTGCAGGGGAAATTTTCCTCTGGTTTCTCAGTCTGTTTCCTAGTACAGGTTTGAAATTACTGCAGTTTTCACTGTAAAACAGAGTTGGATCTAGTACCTCCCCATATATATGTATGGAGTGGAGTTTGCAATTTAAAAGAAACTTTGTTTTCCCAACAAGGTAGGTGAAGGATGGCTTTCACACACACTTATCTCTCAGAACTGAGCATGTGGAGAGACGTTCGTTGATCTAGCACAAAGGGAACGTGTTGCAGGAGAAATTTTAACTCTGGTTTCTCAGTCTGTTTCCTAGTGCCGGTTTCAAGTTACTGCAGTTTTCACTGTAAAACCGAGTTAGAGCTCGTACCTCCCATAGGTATGTATGGAGTGGAGTTTGCAACTGAAAAGATACTTTGTGTTTCCAACAAGCTAGGTGAAGGACGGCTTACACACACACTTATCTCTCAGAACTGAGCATGTGGTGAGACGTTCGTTCATCTAGCACAAAGAATACTGGTTGCAGGAGAAACTTTTACTCTGTTTTCTCAGTCTGTTTCCTAGTGCCGCTTTGAAGTTACTGCAGTTTTCACTCTAAAACCGAGTTGGAGCTCGTACCTCCCCATATATATGTATGGAGTGGAGTTTCCAAGTGAAAAGAAACTTTGTGTTCCCAACAAGCTAGATGAAGGACGGCTTTAAAACACACTTATCTCTCAGAACTGAGCATGTGGAGAGATGTTCATTCATCTAGCACAAATGGAACGGGTTGCAGGAGAAACTATTTCTCTGGTTTCTCAGTCTGTTTCCTAGTGCCGGTTTGAAGTTCCTGCAGTTTACACTGTAAAACGGACTTGGAGCCCGTACCTCCCCATATATATGTATGGAGTGGCGTTTGCAAATGAAAAGAAACTTTGTGTTCCCAACAAGCTAGGTGAAGACGGCTTTCACACACACTTATCTCTCAGAACTGAGCATGTGGATAGACGTTCGTTCATCTAGCGCAAAGGGAACGGGTTGCAGGAGAAACTTTTACTCTGTATTCTCAGCCTTTTTTCTAGTGCCTTTTTGAAGTTACTGCAGTTTTCACTGTAAAACCGAGCTGGAGATCGTACTTCCCATATATATATGTATGGAGTGGAGTTTGGAACTGAAAAGAAACTTTGAGTTCCCAACAAGATGGGTGAAGGACGGCTTTCACACACACTTATGTCTCTGAACTGAGCATGTGGAGAGACGTTCGTTCATCTAGCACAAAGGGAACGGGTTGCAGGAGAAACTATTACTATGGTTTCTCAGTCTGTTTCCTAGTGCCGGTTTGAAGTTACTGAAATTTTCACTGTAAAACCGAGTTGGAGCTCGTACCTCCCCATATATATGTATGGAATGGAGTTTGCAAGTGAAAAGAAACTTTGTGTTCCATACAAGATAGGTGAAGGACGGCATTCACACACACTTATCTCTCAGAAGTGAGCATGTGGAGAGACGTTCGTTCATCTAGCACAAAGGGAACGGGTTGCAGGAGAAACTTTTACTCTGGTTTCTCAGTGTGTTTCCTAGTGCCGGTTTGGAGTTCCTGCAGTTTTCACTGTAAAACCGAGTTGGAGCTCGTACCTCCCCATATATAAGTATGGAGTGGAACTTGCAATTGAAAAGAAATTTTGTGTTCCCAACAAGCTTGGTTAAGGACGGCTTTCACACACAGTTATCTCTCAGAACTGAGCATGTGGAGAGACGTTAGTTCATCTAGAACAAAGGGAACAGTTTGCAGGGGAAATTTAACTCTGGTTTCACAGTCTGTTTCCTAGTACAGGTTTGAAATTACTGCAGTTTTCACTGTAAAACAGAGTTGGATCTAGTACCTCCCCATATATATGTATGGAGTGGAGTTTGCAATTTAAAAGAAACTTTGTTTTCCCAACAAGGTAGGTGAAGGACGGCTTTCACACACACTTATCTCTCAGAACTTAACATTTGGAGAGATGTTCATTCATCTAGCACAAATGGAACGAGTTGCAGGAGAAACTATTACTCCGGTTTCTCAGTCTGATTCCTAGTGCCGGTTTGAAGTTCCTGCAGTTTACACTGTAAAATGGACTTGGAGCTCGTAACTCCCCATATATATATATGGAGTGGAGTTTGAAAATGAAAAGAAACTTTGTGTTAGCAACAAGCTAGGTGAAGACGGCTTTCACACACACTTATCTCTCAGAACTGAGCATGTGGAGAGACGTTCATTCATCTAGCACAAAGGGAAAGGGTTGCAGGAGAAACTTTTACTCTAGTTTCTCAGTCTGTTTCCTAGTGCCGGTTTGAAGTTACTGCAGTTTTCACTGTAAAACCGATTTGGAGATCGTACCTCCCCATATATATGTATGGATTGGAGTTTGCAACTGAATAGAAACTTTGTGTTCCCAACAAGATAGGTGAAGGACGGCTTTGACACACACTTATCTCTCAGAACTGAGCATGTGGAGAGACGTTCGTTCATCTAGCACAAAGGGAACGGGTTGCAGGAGAAACTTTTACTCTGGTTTCTCAGTCTGTTTCCTAGTGCCGGTTTGAAGTTACTGCAGTTTTCACTCTAAACCCGAGTTGGAGCTCGTACCTCCCCTTATATATGTATGGAGTGAAGTTTGCATGTGAAAAGAAACTTTGTGTTCCCAACAAGCTAGATGAAGGACGGCTTTCACACACACTTATCTCTCAGAACTGAGCATGTGGAGAGATGTTCATTCATCTAGCCCAAAAAGAACGGGTTGCAGGAGAAACTATTTCTCTGGTTTCTCAGTCTGTTTCCTAGTGCCGGTTTGAAGTTCCTGCAGTTTACACTGTAAAACGGACTTGGACTTCATACCTCCCCATTTATATGTATGGAGTGGCGTTTGCAAATGAAAAGAAACTTTGTGTTCCCAACAAGCTAGGTGAAGACGGCTTTCACACACACTTATCTCTCAGAACTGAGCATGTGGAGAGACATTCGTTCATCTAGCACAAATGGAACGGGTTGCAGGGGAAACTTTTACTCTGGTTTCTCAGACTGTTTCCTAGTGCCTTTTTGAATTTACTGCAGTTTTCACTGTAAAACCGAGCTGGAGATCGTACTTCCCATATACATGTATGGAGTGGAGTTTGCAACTGAAAAGAAACTTTGAGTTCCCAACAAGATGGGTGAAGGACGGCTTTCACACACACTTATGTCTCTGAACTGAGCATGTGGAGAGACGTTCGTTCATCTAGCACAAAGGGAACGGGTTGCAGGAGAAACTATTACTATGTTTTCTCAGTCTGTTTCCTAGTGCCGGTTTGAAGTTACTGAATTTTTCACTGTAAAATCGAGTTGGAGCTCGTAACTCCCCATATATATGTATGGAATGGAGTTTGCAAGTGAAAAGAAACTTTGTCTTCCCAACAAGATAGGTGAAGGACGGCTTTCACACACACTTATCTCTCAGAACTGAGCATGTATAGAGACGTTCGTTTATCTAGCACAAAGGGAACGGGTTGCAGGAGAAACTTTTACTCTGGTTTCCCAGTGTGTTTCCTAGTGCCGGTTTGGAGTTCCTGCAGTTTTCACTGTAAAACCGAGTTGGAGCTAGTACCACCCCATATATTTGTATGGAGTGGAGTTTGCAAGTGAAAAGAAACTTTGTGTTCCCAACAAGCTAGTTGAAGGACGGCTTTCACACACACTTATCTCTCAGAACTGAGCATGTGGAGAGACGTTCGTTCATCTAGCACTAATGGAACTGGTTGCAGGAGAAACTTTTCTCTGGTTTATAATGTGTTTCCTAGTACCTGTTTGAAGTTACTGGAGTTTTCACTGTAAAACAGAATTGGAGTTCGTACCTCCCCTTATATAAGTATGGAGTGGGATTTGCAATTGAAAAGAAACTTTGTTTTCCCAACAAGCTTGGTGAAGGACGGCTTTCACACACACTTATCTCTCAGAACTGAGCATGTGGAGAGACGTTCGTTCATCTAGCACAAAGGGAACAGATTGCAGGAGAAATTTTACTCTGGTTTCTCAGTCTGTTTCCTATTGCCCGTTTGAAGTTCCTGCAGTTTTCACTGTAAACGGAGTTGAAGCTCATACCTCCCCATATATATTTATGGGGTGGAGTTTGCAACTGAAAAGGAACTTTGTTTTCCCAACAAGCTAGGTGAAGGACGGCTTTCACACACACTTATCTCTCAGAACTGAGCATGTGGAGAGACGTTCGTTCTTCTAGCACAAAGGGAACGGATTGCAGGAGAAACTTTTACTCTGGTTTCTCAGTCTGTTTCCTAGTGCCGGTTTGAAAGTTACTGCAGTTTTCACTGTAAAACCGAGTTGGAGCTAGTACCTCCCCATATATATGTATGGAGTGGAGTTTGCAAGTGAAAAGAAACTTTGTGTTCCCAACAAGCTAGGTGAAGGACGGCTTTCACACACACTTATCTCTCAGAACTGAGCATTTGGAGAGATGTTCGTTCATCTAGCACAAATGGAACGGGTTGCAGGAGAAACTTTTACTCTGGTTTCTCAGTCTGTTTCCTAGTGTCCGGTTGAAGTTCCTGCAGTTTTCACTGTAAAACCGAGTTGTAGCTCGTACCTTCCCCATATATATGTATGGAGTGGAGTTTGCAATTGAAAAGAAACTTTGTGTTCCCAACAAGCTAGGTGAAGGACGGCTTCACACACAATTATCTCTCAGAACTGAGCATGTGGAGAGACATTCCTTCATCTAGCACAAATGGAAAGGGTTGCAGGAGAAACTTTTACTCTTGTTTCTCTGTCTGTTTCTTAGTGCGGGTTTGAAGTTCCTGCAGTTTTCACTGTAAAAACGAGTTGGAGCTCGTACCTCACCATTTGAATGTATGGATTGGAGTTTGCAAGTGAAAAGAAACTTTGTGTTTCCAACAAGCTAGGTGAAGGACGGCTTTCACACACACTTATCTCTCAGAACTGAGCATGTGGAGAGAAGTTCGTTCATGTAGCAAAAAGGGAACGTGTTGCAGGAGACAATTTTACTCTGGTTTCTCAGTCTGTTTCCTAGTGCCGGTTTGAAGTTACTGCAGTTTTCACTCTAAACCCGAGTTGGAGCTCGAACCTCCCCATATATATGTATGCAGTGGGGTTTGCGACTGAAAAGAAACATTGTGTTCCCAACAAGCTAGGTGAAGGTTGGCTTTCACACACACTTATCTCTCAGAACTGAGCATGTGGAGAGACTTTCGTTCATCTAGCACAAAGGGAACGGGTTGCAGGAGAAACTTTTACTCTGTTTTCTCAGCCTTTTTCCTAGTGCCTTTTTGAAGTTACTGCAGTTTTCACTGTAAAACCGAGCTGGAGATCGTACTTCCCATATATATGTATGGAGTGGAGTTTGCAACTGAAAAGAAACTTTGAGTTCCCAACAAGATGGGTGAAGGACGGCTTTCACACACACTTATATCTCTGAACTGAGCATGTGGAGAGACGTTCGTTCATCTAGCACAAATGGAACGGGTTGCACGAGAAAATTTTTCTCTGGTTTCTCAGTGTGTTTCCTAGTGCCGGTTTGAAGTTACTGGAGTTTTCACTGTAAAACAAATTGGAGTTCGTACATCCCCATATATAAGTATGGAGTGGAATTTGCAATTGAAAAGAAATTTGTGTTCCCAACAAGCTTGGTTAAGGACGGCTTTCACACACAGTTATCTCTCAGAACTTAACATTTGGAGAGATGTTCGTTCATCTAGCACAAAGGGAACGGGTTGTAGGAGAAACTTTTACCCTTGTTTCTCAGTCTGTTTCCTAGTGTCGGTCTGAAGTTCCTGCAGTTTTCACTGTAAAACTGATTTGGTGCTCGTACTTCCCCATATATTTGTATGGATTGGAGTGTGCAACTGAAAAGAAACTTTGTGTTCCCAACCATCTAGGTGAAGGACGGCTTCACACACACCTATCTCTCAGAACTGAGCATGTGGAGAGACATTCGTTCATGTAGCACAAATGGAACGGGTTGCAGGAGAAACTTTTACACTGGTTTCTCAGTCTGATTCCTAGTGCCGGTTTGAAGTTCCTGCAGTTTACACTGTAAAATGGACTTGGAGCTCGTAACTCCCCATATATATGTATGGAGTGGAGTTTGCAAATGAAAAGAAACTTTGTGTTAGCAACAAGCTAGGTGAAGACGGCTTTCACACACACTTATCTCTCAGAACTGAGCATGTGGAGAGACGTTCATTCATCTAGCACAAAGGGAACGGGTTGCAGGAGAAACTTTTACTCTAGTTTCTCAGTCTGTTTCCTAGTGCCGGTTTGAAGTTACTGCAGTTTTCACTGTAAAACCGAGTTGGAGATCGTACCTCCCCATATATATGTATGGATTGGAGTTTGCAACTGAAAAGGAACTTTGTGTTCCCAACAAGATAGGTGAAGGACGGCTTTGAAACACACTTATCTCTCAGAACTGAGCATGTGGAGAGACGTTCGTTCATCTAGCACAAAGGGAACGGGTTGCAGGAGAAACTTTTACTCTGGTTTCTCAGTCTGTTTCCTAGTGCCGGTTTGAAGTTATTGCAGTTTTCACTGTAAAATCTAGTTGGAGCTCGTACCTCCCCATATATATATATGGAGTGTAGTTTGCAAGTGAAAAGAAACTTTATGTTCCCAAAAAGCTAGGTGAAGGACGGCTGTCAAACACACTTATCTCTTAGAACTGAGCATGTGGAGAGACGTTCGTTCATCTAGCACAAAGGGAACGGGTTGCAGTAGAAACTTTTACTCTGGTTTCTCATTCTGTTTCCTAGAGCCGTTTTGAAGTTACTGCAGTTTTCACTGTGAAACCGATTTGGAGCACGTACATCCACATATATATAAATGGAGTGGAGTATGCAAGTGAAAAGAAACTTTGTCTTCCCAACAAGCTTGGTGAAGTACGGATTACACACACACTTGTCTCTCAGAACTGAGCATGTGGAGAGACGTTCGTTCATCTAGCACAAAGAATACCGGTTGCAGGAGAAACTTTTATTCTGTTTTCTCAGTCTGTTTCCTAGTGCCGGTTTGAAGTTACTGCAGTTTTCACTCTAAACCCGTGTTGGAGCTTGTACATCCCCATATATATGTATGGAGTGGCGTTTGCAAATGAAAAGAAACTTTGTGTTCCCATCAAGCTAGTTGAAGTCGGCTTTCACACACACTTATCTCTCAGAACTGAGCATGTGGAGAGACGTTCGTTCATCTAGCACAAAGGGAACGGGTTGCAGGAGAAACTTTTACTCTGTTTTCTCAGCCTTTTTCCTAGTGCCTTTTTGAAGTTACTGCAGTTTTCACTGTAAAACCGAGCTGGAGATCGTACTTCCCATATATATATGTATGGAGTGGAGTTTGCAACTGAAAAGAAACTTTGAGTTCCCAACAAGATGGGTGAAGGACGGCTTTCACACACACTTATGTCTCTGAACTGAGCATGTGGAGACACGTTCGTTCATCTAGCACAAATGGAACGGGTTGCAGGAGAAAATTTTTCTCTGGTTTCTCAGTGTGTTTCCTAGTGCCGGTTTGAAGTTACTGGAGTTTTCACTGTAAAAAAAAATTGGAGTTCGTACATCCCCATATATAAGTATGGAGTGGAATTTGCAATTGAAAAGAAATTTTGTGTTCCCAACAAGCTTGGTTAAGGACGGCTTTCACACACAGTTATCTCTCAGAACTTAACATTTGGAGAGATGTTCGTTCATCTAGCAGAAAGGGAACGGGTTGTAGGAGAAACTTTACCCTTGTTTCTCAGTCTGTTTCCTAGTGTCGGTCTGAAGTTCCTGCAGTTTTTACTGTAAAACTGATTTGGTGCTCGTACTTCCCCATATATTTGTATGGATTGGAGTGTGCAACTGAAAAGAAACTTTGTGTTCCCAACCATCTAGGTGAAGGACGGTTTCACACACACCTATCTCTCAGAACTGAGCATGTGGAGAGACATTCATTCATGTAGCACAAATGGAACGGGTTGCAGGAGAAACTTTTACACTGGTTTCTCAGTCTGATTCCTAGTGCCGGTTTGAAGTTCCTGCAGTTTACACTGTAAAATGGACTTGGAGCTCGTAACTCCCCATATATATGTATGGAGTGGAGTTTGCAAATGAAAAGAAACATTGTGTTAGCAACAAGCTAGGTGAAGACGGCTTTCACACACACTTATCTCTCAGAACTGAGCATGTGGAGAGACGATCATTCATCTAGCACAAAGGGAACGGGTTTGCAGGAGAAACTTTTACTCTAGTTTCTCAGTCTGTTTCCTAGTGCCGGTTTGAAGTTACTGCAGTTTTCACTGTAAAACCGAGTTGGAGATCGTACCTCCCCATATATATGTATGGATTGGAGTTTGCAACTGAAAAGAAACTTTGTGTTCCCAACAAGATAGGTGAAGGACGGCTTTGAAACACACTTATCTCTCAGAACTGAGCATGTGGAGAGACGTTCGTTCATCTAGCACAAAGGGAATGGGTTGCAGGAGAAACTTTTACTCTGGTTTCTCAGTCTGTTTCCTAGTGCCGGTTTGAAGTTATTGCAGTTTTCTCTGTAAAATCTAGTTGGAGCTCGTACCTCCCCATATATATATATGGATTGTAGTTTGCAAGTGCAAAGAAACTTTGTGTTCCCAAAAAGCTAGGTGAAGGACGGCTGTCAAACACACTTATCTCTTAGAACTGAGCATGTGGAGAGACGTTCGTTCATCTAGCACAAATGGAACGGGTTGCAGTAGAAATTTTTACTCTGGTTTCTCATTCTGTTTCCTAGAGCCGTTTTGAAGTTACTGCAGTTTTCACTGTAAAACCGAGTTGGAGCTCGTACATCCACATATATATAAATGGAGTGAAGTATGCAAGTGAAAAGAAACTTTGTCTTCCCAACAAGCTTGGTGAAGTACGGATTACACACACACTTGTCTCTCAGAACTGAGCATGTGGAGAGACGTTCGTTCATCTAGCACAAAGAATACCGGTTGCAGGAGAAACTTTTATTCTGTTTTCTCAGTCTGTTTCCTAGTGCCGGTTTGAAGTTACTGCAGTTTTCACTCTAAATCCGAGTTGGAGCTTGTACCTCCCCATATATATGTATGGAGTGGCGTTTGCAAATGAAAAGAAACTTTGTGTTCCCATCAAGCTAGGTGAAGACGGCTTTCACACACACTTATCTCTCAGAACTGAGCATGTGGAGAGACGTTCGTTCATCTAGCACAAAGGGAACGGGTTGCAGGAGAAACTTTTACTCTGTTTTCTCAGCCTTTTTCCTAGTGCCTTTTTGAAGTTACTGCAGTTTTCACTGTAAAACCGAGCTGGAGATCGTACTTCCCATATATATATGTATGGAGTGGAGTTTGCAACTGAAAAGAAACTTTGAGTTCCCAACAAGATGGGTGAAGGACGGCTTTCACACACACTTATGTCTCTGAACTGA
Source organism: Camelus ferus (assembly GCF_009834535.1). Lineage (NCBI taxonomy): Eukaryota > Metazoa > Chordata > Mammalia > Artiodactyla > Camelidae > Camelus > Camelus ferus. Next base: position 1,546,294 of record NC_045703.1, read on the forward strand.
GCATGTGGAGAGACGTTCGTTCACCTAGCACAAATGGAACGTGTTGCACGAGAAAATTTTTCTCTGGTTTCTCAGTGTGTTTCCTAGTGCCGGTTTGAAGTTACTGGAGTTTTCACTGTAAAACAAAATTGGAGTTCGTACATCCCCATATATAAGTATGGAGTGGAATTTGCTATTGAAAAGAAATTTTGTGTTCCCAACAAGCTTGGTTAAGGACGGCTTTCACACAGAGTTATCTCTCAGAACTTAACATTTGGAGAGATGTTCGTTCATCTAGCAGAAAGGGAACGGGTTGTAGGAGAAACTTTTACCCTTGTTTCTCAGTCTGTTTCCTAGTGTCGGTCTGAAGTTCCTGCAGTTTTTACTGTAAAACTGATTTGGTGCTCGTACTTCCCCATATATTTGTATGGATTGGAGTGTGCAACTGAAAAGAAACTTTGTGTTCCCAACCATCTAGGTGAAGGATGGCTTCACACACACCTATCTCTCAGAACTGAGCATGTGGAGAGACATTCGTTCATGTAGCACAAATGGAACGGGTTGCAGGAGAAACTTTTACACTGGTTTCTCAGTCTGATTCCTAGTGCCGGTTTGAAGTTCCTGCAGTTTACACTGTAAAATGGACTTGGAGCTCGTAACTCCCCATATATATGTATGGAGTGGAGTTTGCAAATGAAAAGAAACTTTGTGTTCCCAAAAAGTTAGGTGAAGGACGGCTTTCACACACACTTATCTCTCAGAACTTAACATTTGGAGAGATGTTCGTTCATCTAGCACAAAGGGAACGGGTTGTAGGAGAAACTTTTACCCTGGTTTCTCAGTCTGTTTCCTTGTGTCGGTCTGAAGTTCCTGCAGTTTTTACTGTGAAAGTGATTTGGTGCTCGTATTTCCCCATATATTTGTATGGATTGGAGTGTGCAACTGAAAAGAAACTTTGTGTTCCCAACCATCTAGGTGAAGGACGGCTTCACACACACCTATCTCTCAGAACTGAGCATGTGGAGAGACATTCGTTCATGTAGCACAAATGGAACGGGTTGCAGGAGAAACTTTTACACTGGTTTCTCAGTCTGATTCCTAGTGCCGGTTTGAAGTTCCTGCAGTTTACACTGTAAAATGGACTTGGAGCTCGTAACTCCCCATATATATGTATGGAGTGGAGTTTGCAAATGAAAGAAACTTTGTGTTAGCAACAAGCTAGGTGAAGACGGCTTTCACACACACTTATCTCTCAGAACTGAGCATGTGGAGAGACGTTCATTCATCTAGCACAAAGGGAACGGGTTGCAGGAGAAACTTTTACTCTAGTTTCTCAGTCTGTTTCCTAGTGCCGGTTTGAAGTTACTGCAGTTTTCACTGTAAAACCGAGTTGGAGATCGTACCTCCCCATATATATGTATGGATTGGAGTTTGCAACTGAAAAGGAACTTTGTGTTCCCAACAAGATAGGTGAAGGACGGCTTTGAAACACACTTATCTCTCAGAACTGAGCATGTGGAGAGACGTTCGTTCATCTAGCACAAAGGGAACGGGTTGCAGGAGAAACTTTTACTCTGGTTTCTCAGTCTGTTTCCTAGTGCCGGTTTGAAGTTATTGCAGTTTTCTCTGTAAAATCTAGTTGGAGCTCGTACCTCCCCATATATATATATGGATTGTAGTTTGCAAGTGAAAAGAAACTTTGTGTTCCCAAAAAGCTAGGTGAAGGACGGCTGTCAAACACACTTATCTCTTAGAACTGAGCATGTGGAGAGACGTTCGTTCATCTAGCACAAAGGGAACGGGTTGCAGTAGAAACTTTTACTCTGGTTTCTCATTCTGTTTCCTAGAGCCGTTTTGAAGTTACTGCAGTTTTCACTGTGAAACCGATTTGGAGCACGTACATCCACATATATATAAATGGAGTGGAGTATGCAAGTGAAAAGAAACTTTGTCTTCCCAACAAGCTTGGTGAAGTACGGATTACACACACACTTGTCTCTCAGAACTGAGCATGTGGAGAGACGTTCGTTCATCTAGCACAAAGAATACCGGTTGCAGGAGAAACTTTTATTCTGTTTTCTCAGTCTGTTTCCTAGTGCCGGTTTGAAGTTACTGCAGTTTTCACTCTAAACCCGTGTTGGAGCTTGTACATCCCCATATATATGTATGGAGTGGCGTTTGCAAATGAAAAGAAACTTTGTGTTCCCATCAAGCTAGTTGAAGTCGGCTTTCACACACACTTATCTCTCAGAACTGAGCATGTGGAGAGACGTTCGTTCATCTAGCACAAAGGGAACGGGTTGCAGGAGAAACTTTTACTCTGTTTTCTCAGCCTTTTTCCTAGTGCCTTTTTGAAGTTACTGCAGTTTTCACTGTAAAACCGAGCTGGAGATCGTACTTCCCATATATATATGTATGGAGTGGAGTTTGCAACTGAAAAGAAACTTTGAGTTCCCAACAAGATGGGTGAAGGACGGCTTTCACACACACTTATGTCTCTGAACTGAGCATGTGGAGACACGTTCGTTCATCTAGCACAAATGGAACGGGTTGCAGGAGAAAATTTTTCTCTGGTTTCTCAGTGTGTTTCCTAGTGCCGGTTTGAAGTTACTGGAGTTTTCACTGTAAAAAAAATTGGAGTTCGTACATCCCCATATATAAGTATGGAGTGGAATTTGCAATTGAAAAGAAATTTTGTGTTCCCAACAAGCTTGGTTAAGGACGGCTTTCACACACAGTTATCTCTCAGAACTTAACATTTGGAGAGATGTTCGTTCATCTAGCAGAAAGGGAACGGGTTGTAGGAGAAACTTTTACCCTTGTTTCTCAGTCTGTTTCCTAGTGTCGGTCTGAAGTTCCTGCAGTTTTTACTGTAAAACTGATTTGGTGCTCGTACTTCCCCATATATTTGTATGGATTGGAGTGTGCAACTGAAAAGAAACTTTGTGTTCCCAACCATCTAGGTGAAGGACGGTTCACACACACCTATCTCTCAGAACTGAGCATGTGGAGAGACATTCATTCATGTAGCACAAATGGAACGGGTTGCAGGAGAAACTTTTACACTGGTTTCTCAGTCTGATTCCTAGTGCCGGTTTGAAGTTCCTGCAGTTTACACTGTAAAATGGACTTGGAGCTCGTAACTCCCCATATATATGTATGGAGTGGAGTTTGCAAATGAAAAGAAACATTGTGTTAGCAACAAGCTAGGTGAAGACGGCTTTCACACACACTTATCTCTCAGAACTGAGCATGTGGAGAGACGATCATTCATCTAGCACAAAGGGAACGGGTTGCAGGAGAAACTTTTACTCTAGTTTCTCAGTCTGTTTCCTAGTGCCGGTTTGAAGTTACTGCAGTTTTCACTGTAAAACCGAGTTGGAGATCGTACCTCCCCATATATATGTATGGATTGGAGTTTGCAACTGAAAAGAAACTTTGTGTTCCCAACAAGATAGGTGAAGGACGGCTTTGAAACACACTTATCTCTCAGAACTGAGCATGTGGAGAGACGTTCGTTCATCTAGCACAAAGGGAATGGGTTGCAGGAGAAACTTTTACTCTGGTTTCTCAGTCTGTTTCCTAGTGCCGGTTTGAAGTTATTGCAGTTTTCTCTGTAAAATCTAGTTGGAGCTCGTACCTCCCCATATATATATGGATTGTAGTTTGCAAGTGCAAAGAAACTTTGTGTTCCCAAAAAGCTAGGTGAAGGACGGCTGTCAAACACACTTATCTCTTAGAACTGAGCATGTGGAGAGACGTTCGTTCATCTAGCACAAATGGAACGGGTTGCAGTAGAAATTTTTACTCTGGTTTCTCATTCTGTTTCCTAGAGCCGTTTTGAAGTTACTGCAGTTTTCACTGTAAAACCGAGTTGGAGCTCGTACATCCACATATATATAAATGGAGTGAAGTATGCAAGTGAAAAGAAACTTTGTCTTCCCAACAAGCTTGGTGAAGTACGGATTACACACACACTTGTCTCTCAGAACTGAGCATGTGGAGAGACGTTCGTTCATCTAGCACAAAGAATACCGGTTGCAGGAGAAACTTTTATTCTGTTTTCTCAGTCTGTTTCCTAGTGCCGGTTTGAAGTTACTGCAGTTTTCACTCTAAATCCGAGTTGGAGCTTGTACCTCCCCATATATATGTATGGAGTGGCGTTTGCAAATGAAAAGAAACTTTGTGTTCCCATCAAGCTAGGTGAAGACGGCTTTCACACACACTTATCTCTCAGAACTGAGCATGTGGAGAGACGTTCGTTCATCTAGCACAAAGGGAACGGGTTGCAGGAGAAACTTTTACTCTGTTTTCTCAGCCTTTTTCCTAGTGCCTTTTTGAAGTTACTGCAGTTTTCACTGTAAAACCGAGCTGGAGATCGTACTTCCCATATATATATGTATGGAGTGGAGTTTGCAACTGAAAAGAAACTTTGAGTTCCCAACAAGATGGGTGAAGGACGGCTTTCACACACACTTATGTCTCTGAACTGAGCATGTGGAGAGACGTTCGTTCACCTAGCACAAATGGAACGGGTTGCACGAGAAAATTTTTCTCTGGTTTCTCAGTGTGTTTCCTAGTGCCGGTTTGAAGTTACTGGAGTTTTCACTGTAAAACAAAATTGGAGTTCGTACATCCCCATATATAAGTATGGAGTGGAATTTGCTATTGAAAAGAAATTTTGTGTTCCCAACAAGCTTGGTTAAGGACGGCTTTCACACAGAGTTATCTCTCAGAACTTAACATTTGGAGAGATGTTCGTTCATCTAGCAGAAAGGGAACGGGTTGTAGGAGAAACTTTTACCCTTGTTTCTCAGTCTGTTTCCTAGTGTCGGTCTGAAGTTCCTGCAGTTTTTACTGTAAAACTGATTTGGTGCTCGTACTTCCCCATATATTTGTATGGATTGGAGTGTGCAACTGAAAAGAAACTTTGTGTTCCCAACCATCTAGGTGAAGGATGGCTTCACACACACCTATCTCTCAGAACTGAGCATGTGGAGAGACATTCGTTCATGTAGCACAAATGGAACGGGTTGCAGGAGAAACTTTTACACTGGTTTCTCAGTCTGATTCCTAGTGCCGGTTTGAAGTTCCTGCAGTTTACACTGTAAAATGGACTTGGAGCTCGTAACTCCCCATATATATGTATGGAGTGGAGTTTGCAAATGAAAAGAAACTTTGTGTTCCCAAAAAGTTAGGTGAAGGACGGCTTTCACACACACTTATCTCTCAGAACTTAACATTTGGAGAGATGTTCGTTCATCTAGCACAAAGGGAACGGGTTGTAGGAGAAACTTTTACCCTGGTTTCTCAGTCTGTTTCCTTGTGTCGGTCTGAAGTTCCTGCAGTTTTTACTGTGAAAGTGATTTGGTGCTCGTATTTCCCCATATATTTGTATGGATTGGAGTGTGCAACTGAAAAGAAACTTTGTGTTCCCAACCATCTAGGTGAAGGACGGCTTCACACACACCTATCTCTCAGAACTGAGCATGTGGAGAGACATTCGTTCATGTAGCACAAATGGAACGGGTTGCAGGAGAAACTTTTACACTGGTTTCTCAGTCTGATTCTTAGTGCCGGTTTGAAGTTCCTGCAGTTTACACTGTAAAATGGACTTGGAGCTCGTAACTCCCCATATATATGTATGGAGTGGAGTTTGCAAATGAAAAGAAACTTTGTGTTAGCAACAAGCTAGGTGAAGACGGCTTTCACACACACTTATCTCTCAGAACTGAGCATGTTGAGAGACGTTCATTCATCTAGCACAAAGGGAACGGGTTGCAGGAGAAACTTTTACTCTGGTTTCTCAGTCTGTTTCCTAGTGCCGGTTTGAAGTTACTGCAGTTTTCACTGTAAAACCGAGTTGGAGATCGTACCTACCCATATATATGTATGGATTGGAGTTTGCAACTGAAAAGAAACTTTGAGTTCCCAACAAGATGGGTGAAGGACGGCTTTCACACACACTTATGTCTCTGAACTGAGCATGTGGAGAGACGTTCGTTCATCTAGCACAAATGGAACGGGTTGCACGAGAAAATTTTTCTCTGGTTTCTCAGTGTGTTTCCTAGTGCCGGTTAGAAGTTACTGGAGTTTTCACTGTAAAAAAAAATTGGAGTTCGTACATCCCCATATATAAGTATGGAGTGGAATTTGCAATTGAAAAGAAATTTTGTGTTCCCAACAAGCTTGGTTAAGGACGGCTTTCACACACAGTTATCTCTCAGAACTGAGCATGTGGAGAGACGTTAGTTCATCTAGAACAAAGGGAACAGTTTGCAGGGGAAATTTTACTCTGGTTTCTCAGTCTGTTTCCTAGTACAGGTTTGAAATTACTGCAGTTTTCACTGTAAAACAGAGTTGGATCTAGTACCTCCCCATATATATGTATGGAGTGGAGTTTGCAATTTAAAAGAAACTTTGTGTTCCCAACAAGTTAGGTGAAGGACGGCTTTCACACACACTTATCTCTCAGAACTTAACATTTGGAGAGATGTTCGTTCATCTAGCACAAAGGGAACGGGTTGTAGGAGAAACTTTTACCCTGGTTTCTCAGTCTGTTTCCTAGTGTCGGTCTGAAGTTCCTGCAGTTTTTACTGTGAAAGTGATTTGGTGCTCGTACTTCCCCATATATTTGTATGGATTGGAGTGTGCAACTGAAAAGAAACTTTGTGTTCCCAACCATCTAGGTGAAGGACGGCTTCACACACACCTATCTCTCAGAACTGAGCATGTGGAGAGACATTCGTTCATGTAGCACAAATGGAACGGGTTGCAGGAGAAACTTTTACACTGGTTTCTCAGTCTGATTCCTAGTGCCGGTTTGAAGTTCCTGCAGTTTACACTGTAAAATGGACTTGGAGTTCGTACCTACCCATATATATGTATGGAGTGGCGTTTGCAAATGAAAAGAAACTTTGTGTTCCAAACAAGCTAGGTGAAGACGGCTTTCACACACACTTATCTCTCAGAACTGAGCATGTTGACAGACGTTCATTCATCTAGCACAAAGGGAACGGGTTGCAGGAGAAACTTTTACTCTAGTTTCTCAGTCTGTTTCCTAGTGCCGGTTTGAAGTTACTGCAGTTTTCACTGTAAAACCGAGTTGGAGATCGTACCTCCCCATATATATGTATGGATTGGAGTTTGCAACTGAAAAGAAACTTTGTGTTCCCAACAAGATAGGTGAAGGACGGCTTTGAAACACACTTATCTCTCAGAACTGAGCATGTGGAGAGACGTTCGTTCATCTAGCACAAAGGGAACGGGTTGCAGGAGAAACTTCTACTCTGGTTTCTCAGTCTGTTTCCTAGTGCCGGTTTGAAGTTATTGCAGTTTTCACTGTAAAATCTAGTTGGAGCTCGTACCTCCCCATATATATATATGGATTGTAGTTTGCAAGTGAAAAGAAACTTTGTGTTCCCAAAAAGCTAGGTGAAGGACGGCTGTCAAACACACTTATCTCTTTGAAGTGAGCATGTGGAGAGACGTTCGTTCATCTAGCACAAAGGGAACGGGTTGCAGTAGAAACTTTTACTCTGGTTTCTCATTCTGTTTCCTAGAGCCGTTTTGAAGTTACTGCAGTTTTCACTGTAAAACCGAGTTGGAGCTCGTACATCCACATATATATAAATGGAGTGGAGTATGCAAGTGAAAAGAAACTTTGTCTTCCCAACAAGATTGGTGAAGTACGGATTACACACACACTTGTCTCTCAGAACTGAGCATGTGGAGAGACGTTCGTTCATCTAGCACAAAGAATATCGGTTGCAGGAGAAACTTTTATTCTGTTTTCTCAGTCTGTTTCCTAGTGTCGGTCTGAAGTTGCTGCAGTTTTTACTGTAAAACTGATTTGGTGCTCGTACTTCCCCATATATTTGTATGGATTGGAGTGTGCAACTGAAAAGAAACTTTGTGTTCCCAACCATCTAGGTGAAGGACGGCTTCACACACACTTATCTCTCAGAACTGAGCATGTGGAGAGACATTCGTTCATCTACCACAAATGGAACGGGTTGCAGGAGATACTTTTTCTCTGGTTTCTCAGTTAGATTCCTAGTGCCGGTTTGAAGTTCCTGCAGTTTACACTGTAAATTGGACTTGGAGCTCGTAACTCCCCATATATATGTATGGAGTGGAGTTTGCAAATGAAAAGAAATTTTGTGTTCCCAACAAGCTAGGTGAAGTCGGCTTTCACACACACTTATCTCTCAGAACTGAGCATGTGGAGAGACGTTCGTTCATCTAGCACAAACGGAACGGTTTGCAGGAGAAACTTTTACTCTATTTTCTCAGTCTGTTTCCTAGTGCCGGTTTGAAGTTCCTGCAGTTTTCACTGTAAAACCGAGTTGGTGCTAGTACCTCCCCATATATATGTATGGAGTGGAGTTTGCACCTGAAAAGAAACTTTGTGTTCCCAACAAGCTAGGTGAAGGACGGCTTTCACACATACTTATCTCTCAGAACTGAGCATGTGGAGAGATGTTCGTTCATCTAACACAAAGGGAAAGGGTTGCAGGGGAAATTTTTTTCTCTGGATTCTCAGTCTGTTCCCTAGTGCCGGTTTGAAGTTCCTGCAGTTTTCACTGTAAATCCGAATTGGTGTTCCTACCTAACCATATATATGTATGGAGTGAAATTTGCAAGGGAAAATAATCTTTGTGTTCCCAACAAGCTTGGTGAAGGACAGCTTTCACACACAGTTATCTCTCAGAACTGAGCATGTGGAGAGACGTTCGTTCATCTAGCACAAACGGAACAGTTTGCAGGAGAAATTTAACCTTGGTTTCTCAGTCTGTTTCCTAGTGCAGGTTTGATGTTCCTGCAGATTTTACGGTAAAACCGATTTGGAGCTCGAACCTACCCATATATATGTATGGATAGGAGTTTTCAACTGAAAAGAAACTTTGTGTTCCCAAAAAGATAGGTGAAGGACGGCTTTCACACACACTTATCTCTCAGAACTGAGCATGTGGAGAGACGTTCGTTCATCTAGCACAAAGGGAACGGGTTGCAGGGGAAACTTTTACTCTGGTTTCTCAGTCATTTTCCTAGTGCCGGTTTGAAGTTACTGCAGTTTTCACTGTACAACCTAGTTGGAGCTCGTACCTACCCATATATATATATGGAGTGTAGTTTGCAAGTGAAAAGAAACTTTGTGTTCCCAAAAAGCTAGGTGAAGGACGGCTTTAAAACACACTTATCTCTTAGAACTGAGCATGTGGAGAGACGTTCGTTCATCTAGCACAAAGGGAACGGGTTGCAGGAGAAACTTTTACTCTGGTTTCTCTGTCTGTTTCCTAGAGCCGTTTTGAAGTTACTGCAGTTTTCACTGTAAAACCGAGCTGGAGATCGTAATTCCCATATATATGTATGGAGTTGAGTTTGCAACTGAAAAGAAACTTTGAGTTCCCAACATGATGGGTGAAGGACGGCTTTCACACACACTTATGTCTCTGAACTGAGCATGTGGAAAGACGTTCGTTCATCTAGCACAAATGGAACGGGTTGCAGGAGAAACTTTTACTCTGGTTTCTCAGTGTGTTTCCTAGTGCCGGTTTGGAGTTCCTGCAGTTTTCACTGTAAAACTGAGTTGGAGCTAGTACCTCCCCATATATAAGTATGGAGTGGAATTTGCAATTGAAAAGAAATTTTGTGTTCCCAACAAGCTTGGTTAAGGACGGCTTTCACACACATTTATCTCTCAGAACTGAGCATGTGGAGAGACGTTAGTTCATCTAGAACAAAGGGAACAGTGTGTAGGAGAAATTTTACTCTGGTTTCTCAGTCTGTTTCCTAGTGTTGGTTTGAAATTACTGCAGTTTTCACTGTAAAACAGAGTTGGAGTTTGTACTTCCCCATATATATGTATGGAGTGGGGTTTGCAATTTAAAAGAAACTTTGTGTTCCCAACAAGGTAGGTGAAGGACGGCTTTCACACACACTTATCTCTCAGAACTTAGCATTTGGAGAGATGTTCTTTCATCTAGCAAAAAGGGAACGGTTTGTATGAGAAACTTTTTCCCTGGTTTCTCAGTCTGTTTCCTAGTGTCGGTCTGAAGTTCCTGCAGTTTTTACTGTAAAACTGATTTGGTGCTCGTACTTCCCCATATATTTGTATGGATTGGAGTGTGCAACTGAAAAGAAACTTTGTGTTCCAAACCATCTAGGTGAAGGACGGCTTCACACACACTTATCTCTCAGAACTGAGCATGTGGAGAGACGTTCGTTCATCTAGCACAAAGGGAACGGGTTGCAGGAGAAACTTCTACTCTGGTTTCTCAGTCTGTTTCCTAGTGCCGGTTTGAAGTTATTGCAGTTTTCACTGTAAAATCTAGTTGGAGCTCGTACCTCCCCATATATATATATGGATTGTAGTTTGCAAGTGAAAAGAAACTTTGTGTTCCCAAAAAGCTAGGTGAAGGACGGCTGTCAAACACACTTATCTCTTTGAAGTGAGCATGTGGAGAGACGTTCGTTCATCTAGCACAAAGGGAACGGGTTGCAGTAGAAACTTTTACTCTGGTTTCTCATTCTGTTTCCTAGAGCCGTTTTGAAGTTACTGCAGTTTTCACTGTAAAACCGAGTTGGAGCTCGTACATCCACATATATATAAATGGAGTGGAGTATGCAAGTGAAAAGAAACTTTGTCTTCCCAACAAGATTGGTGAAGTACGGATTACACACACACTTGTCTCTCAGAACTGAGCATGTGGAGAGACGTTCGTTCATCTAGCACAAAGAATATCGGTTGCAGGAGAAACTTTTATTCTGTTTTCTCAGTCTGTTTCCTAGTGTCGGTCTGAAGTTCCTGCAGTTTTTACTGTAAAACTGATTTGGTGCTCGTACTTCCCCATATATTTGTATGGATTGGAGTGTGCAACTGAAAAGAAACTTTGCGTTCCCAACCATCTAGGTGAAGGACGGCTTCACACACACTTATCTCTCAGAACTGAGCATGTGGAGAGACATTCGTTCATCTACCACAAATGGAACGGGTTGCAGGAGATACTTTTTCTCTGGTTTCTCAGTTAGATTCCTAGTGCCGGTTTGAAGTTCCTGCAGTTTACACTGTAAATTGGACTTGGATCTCGTAACTCCCCATATATATGTATGGAGTGGAGTTTGCAAATGAAAAGAAATTTTGTGTTCCCAACAAGCTAGGTGAAGTCGGCTTTCACACACACTTATCTCTCAGAACTGAGCATGTGGAGAGACGTTCGTTCATCTAGCACAAACGGAACGGTTTGCAGGAGAAACTTTTACTCTATTTTCTCAGTCTGTTTCCTAGTGCCGGTTTGAAGTTCCTGCAGTTTTCACTGTAAAACCGAGTTGGAGCTAGTACCTCCCCATATATATGTATGGAGTGGAGTTTGCACCTGAAAAGAAACTTTGTGTTCCCAACAAGCTAGGTGAAGGACGGCTTTCACACATACTTATCTCTCAGAACTGAGCATGTGGAGAGATGTTCGTTCATCTAACACAAAGGGAAAGGGTTGCAGGGGAAATTTTTTCTCTGGATTCTCAGTCTGTTCCCTAGTGCCGGTTTGAAGTTCCTGCAGTTTTCACTGTAAATCCGAATTGGTGTTCCTACCTAACCATATATATGTATGGAGTGAAATTTGCAAGGGAAAATAATCTTTGTGTTCCCAACAAGCTTGGTGAAGGACAGCTTTCACACACAGTTATCTCTCAGAACTGAGCATGTGGAGAGACGTTCGTTCATCTAGCACAAACGGAACAGTTTGCAGGAGAAATTTAACCTTGGTTTCTCAGTCTGTTTCCTAGTGCAGGTTTGATGTTCCTGCAGATTTTACGGTAAAACCGATTTGGAGCTCGAACCTACCCATATATATGTATGGATAGGAGTTTTCAACTGAAAAGAAACTTTGTGTTCCCAAAAAGATAGGTGAAGGACGGCTTTCACACACACTTATCTCTCAGAACTGAGCATGTGGAGAGACGTTCGTTCATCTAGCACAAAGGGAACGGGTTGCAGGGGAAACTTTTACTCTGGTTTCTCAGTCATTTTCCTAGTGCCGGTTTGAAGTTACTGCAGTTTTCACTGTACAACCTAGTTGGAGCTCGTACCTACCCATATATATATATGGAGTGTAGTTTGCAAGTGAAAAGAAACTTTGTGTTCCCAAAAAGCTAGGTGAAGGACGGCTTTAAAACACACTTATCTCTTAGAACTGAGCATGTGGAGAGACGTTCGTTCATCTAGCACAAAGGGAACGGGTTGCAGGAGAAACTTTTACTCTGGTTTCTCTGTCTGTTTCCTAGAGCCGTTTTGAAGTTACTGCAGTTTTCACTGTAAAACCGAGCTGGAGATCGTAATTCCCATATATATGTATGGAGTTGAGTTTGCAACTGAAAAGAAACTTTGATTTCCCAACATGATGGGTGAAGGACGGCTTTCACACACACTTATGTTTCTGAACTGAGCATGTGGAGAGACGTTCGTTCATCTAGCACAAATGGAACGGGTTGCAGGAGAAACTTTTACTCTGGTTTCTCAGTGTGTTTCCTAGTGCCGGTTTGGAGTTCCTGCAGTTTTCACTGTAAAACTGAGTTGGAGCTAGTACCTCCCCATATATAAGTATGGAGTGGAATTTGCAATTGAAAAGAAATTTTGTGTTCCCAACAAGCTTGGTTAAGGACGGCTTTCACACACATTTATCTCTCAGAACTGAGCATGTGGAGAGACGTTAGTTCATCTAGAACAAAGGGAACAGTGTGCAGGAGAAATTTTACTCTGGTTTCTCAGTCTGTTTCCTAGTGTTGGTTTGAAATTACTGCAGTTTTCACTGTAAAACAGAGTTGGAGCTTGTACTTCCCCATATATATGTATGGAGTGGGGTTTGCAATTTAAAAGAAACTTTGTGTTCCCAACAAGGTAGGTGAAGGACGGCTTTCACACACACTTATCTCTCAGAACTTAGCATTTGGAGAGATGTTCTTTCATCTAGCACAAAGGGAACGGGTTGTATGAGAAACTTTTTCCCTGGTTTCTCAGTCTGTTTCCTAGTGTCGGTCTGAAGTTCCTGCAGTTTTTACTGTAAAACTGATTTGGTGCTCGTACTTCCCCATATATTTGTATGGATTGGAGTGTGCAACTGAAAAGAAACTTTGTGTTCCCAACCATCTAGGTGAAGGACGGCTTCACACACACTTATCTCTCAGAACTGAGCATGTGGAGAGACGTTCATTCATCTAGCACAAACGGAACGGTTTGCAGGAGAAACTTTTACTCTGGTTTCTCAGTCTGTTTCCTAGTGCCGGTTTGAAGTTACTGCAGTTTTCACTGTAAAACCGAGTTGTAGATCGTACCTCCCGATATATATGTATGGAGTGGAGTTTGCAACTGAAAAGAAACTTTGTGTTCCCAACAAGATAAGTGAAGGACAGCTTTCACACACACTTATCTCTCAGATCTGAGCATGTGGAGAGATGTTCGTTCATCTAGCACAAAGGGAAAGTGTTGCAGGGGAAATTTTTTCTCTGGATTCTCAGTCTGTTCCTTAGTGCCGGTTTGAAGTTCCTGCAGTTTTCACTGTAAAACCGAATTGGTGTTCTTACCTCCCCATATATATGTATGGAGTGGAATTTGCAAGTGAAAAGAATCTTTGGGTTCCCAACAAGCTTGGTGAAGGATGGCTTTCACACACAGTTATCTCTCAGAACTGAGCATGTGGAGAGACGTTCGTTCATCTAGCACAAACGGAACAGTTTGCATGAGAAATTTTACCCTGGGTTCTCAGTCTGTTTCCTAGTGCAGGTTTGATGTTCCTGCAGATTTTACTGTAAACCCGATTTGGAGCTCGAACCTCCCCATATATATGTATGTATAGGAGTTTGTAAATGAAAAGAAACTTTGTGTTCCCAACAAGATAGGTGAAGGACGGCTTTCACACACACATATCTCTCAGAACTGAGCATGTGGAGAGACGTTCGTTCATCTAGCACAAAGGGAACGGGTTGCAGGAGAAACTTTTACTCTGGTTTCTCAGTATGATTCCTAGAGCCGTTTTGAAGTTACTGCAGTTTTCACTGTAAAACCGAGTTGGAGCTCGTACCTCCCCATAAAATTATATGGAGTGTAGTTTGCAAGTGAAAGAAACTTTGTGTTCCCAAAAAGCTAGGGGAAGGTCGGCTTTCAAACACACTTATCTCTTGGAACTGAGCATGTGGAGAGACGTTCGTTCATCTAGCACAAAGGGAACGGGTTGCAGGAGAAACTTTTACTCTGGTTTCTCAGTATGATTCCTAGAGCCGTTTTGAAGTTACTGCAGTTTTCACTGTAAAACCGAGTTGGAGCTAGTACCTCCCCATATATATAAATGGAGTGGAGTATGCAAGTGAAAAGAAACTTTGTGTTCCCAACAAGCTTGGTGAAGTACGGATTACACACACACTTGTCTCTCATAACTGAGCATGTGGAGAGACGTTCGTTGATCTAGCACAAAGGTAACGTGTTGCAGGAGAAACTTTAACTCTGGTTTCTCAGTCTGTTTCCTAGTGCCGGTTTGAAGTTACTGCAGTTTTCACTGTAAAACCGAGTTGGAGCTCGTACCTCCCCATCTATATGTATGGAGTGGAGTTTGCAACTGAAAAGATACTTTGTGTTCCCAACAAGCTAGGTGAAGGACGGCTTACACACACACTTATCTCTCAGAACTGAGCATGTGGTGAGACGTTCGTTCATCTAGCACAAAGAATACGGGTTGCAGGGAAACTTTTACTCTGTTTCCTCAGTCTGTTTCCGAGTGCCGGTTTGAAGTTACTGCAGTTTTCACTCTAAACCCGAGTTGGAGCTCGTACCTCCCCATATATATGTATGGAGTGGAGTTTGCAAGTGAAAAGAAACTTTGTGTTCCCAAAAAGCTAGATGAAGGACGGCTTTCACACACACTTATCTCTCAGAACTGAGCATGTGGAGAGATGATCATTCATCTAGCACAAATGGAACGGGTTGCAGGAGAAACTATTTCTCTGTTTTCTCAGTCTGTTTCCTAGTGCCAGTTTGAAGTTACTGCAGTTTACCCTGTAAAACGGACTTGGAGTTCGTACCTACCCATATATATGTATGGAGTGCCGTTTGCAAATGAAAAGAAACTTTGTGTTCACAACAAGCTAGGTGAAGACGGCTTTCACACACACTTATCTCTCAGAACTGAGCATGTGGAGAGACGTTCGTTCATCTAGCACAAAGTGAACGGGTTGCAGGAGAAAATTTTACTCTGGTTTCTCAGCCTTTTTCCTAGTGCCTTTTTGAATTTACTGCAGTTTTCACTGTAAAACCGAGCTGGAGATCGTACTTCCCATATATAAGTATGGAGTGGAGTTTGCAACTGAAAAGAAGCTTTGAGTTCCCAACAAGATGGTTGAAGTACGGCTTTCACACACACTTATGTCTCTGACCTGAGCATGTGGAGAGACGTTCATTCATCTAGCAGAAACGGAACGGGTTGCAGGAGAAACTATTACACTGGTTTCTCAGTCTGTTTCCTAGTGCCGGTTTGAAGTTACTGAAGTTTTCACTGTAAAACCGAGTTGGAGCTCGTACCTCCCCATATATATGTATGGAATGGAGTTTGCAAGTGAAAGGAAACTTTGTGTTCCCAACAAGATAGGTGAAGGACGGCTTTCACACACACTTATATCTCAGATCTGAGCATGTGGAGAGACGTTCGTTCATCTAGCACAAAGGGAACGGGTTGCAGGAGAAACTTTTACTCTGGTTTCTAAGTGTTTTTCCTAGTGCCGGTTTGGAGTTCCTGCAGTTTTCACTGTAAAACCGAGTTGGGGCTCGTACCTCCCCATATATTTGTATGGAGTGGAGTTTGCAAGTGAAAAGAAACTTTGTGTTCCCAACAAGCTAGGTGAAGGACGGATTTCACACACACTTATCTCTCAGAACTGAGCATGTGGAGAGACGTTCGTTCATCTAGCACAAATGGAACTGGTTGCAGGAGAAACTTTTTCTCTGGTTTCTCAATATGTTTCCTAGTGCCGGTTTGAAGTTACTGGAGTTTTCACTGTAAAACAGAATTGGATTTCGTACCTCCCCTTATATAAGTATGGAGTGGAATTTGCAATTGAAAAGAAACTTTGTGTTCCCAACAAGCTTGTTGAAGGACGGCTTTCACACCCAGTTTTCTCTCAGAACAGAGCATGTGGAGAGACGTTCGTTCATCTAGCACAAACGGAACAGTTTGCAGGAGAAACTTTACCCTGGTTTCTCAGTCTGTTTCCTAGTGCAGATTTGATGTTCCTGCAGATTTTACTGTAAACACGATTTGGAGCTCGAACCTCCCCATATATATGTATGGATAGGAGTTTGCAAATGAAAAGAAACTTTGTGTTCCCAACAAGATAGGTGAAGGACGGCTTTCACCCACACTTATCTCTCAGAACTGAGCATGTGGAGAGACGTTCGTTCATCTAGCACAAAGGGAACGGGTTGCAGTAGAAACTTTTACTCTGGTTTCTCAGTCTGTTTCCTAGAGCCGTTTTGAAGTTACTGCAGTTTTCACTGTAAAACCGAGCTGGAGATCGTACTTCCCATATATATGTATGGAGTGGGGTTTGCAACTGAAAAGAAACTTTGAGTTCCCAACAAGATGGGTGAAGGACGGCTTTCACACACACTTATGTCTCTGAACTCAGCATGTGGAGAGACGTTCGTTTATCTAGCACAAATGGAACGGGTTGCAGGAGAAACTTTTACTCTGGTTTCTCAGTGTGTTTCCTAGTGCCGGTTTGAAGTTCCTGCAGTTTTCACTCTAAAACCGAGTTGGAGCTCGTACCTCCCCATATATAAGTATGGAGTGGAATTTGCAATTGAAAAGAAATTTTGTGTTCCCAAAAAGCTTGGTTAAGGACGGCTTTCACACACATTTATCTCTCAGAACTGAGCATGTGGAGAGATGTTCGTTCATCTAGCACAAAGGGAAAGGGTTGCAGGGGAAATTTTTCTCTGGATTCTCATTCTGTTCCCTAGTGCCGGTTTGAAGTTCCTGCAGTTTTCAGTGTAAACCGAATTGGTGTTCGTACCTCCCCATATATATGTATGGAGTGGAATTTGCAAGTGAAAAGAATCTTTGTGTTCCCAACAAGCTTGGTGAAGGACGGCTTTCACACACAGTTATCTCTCAGAACTGAGCATGTGGAGAGACGTTCGTTCATCTAGCACAAACGGAACAGTTTGCAGGAGAAATTTTACCCTGGTTTCTCAGTCTGTTTCCTAGTGCAGGTTTGATGTTCCTGCAGATTTTACTGTAAACCCGATTTGGAGCTCGAACCTCCCCATATATATGTATGGATAGGAGTTTGCAAATGAAAAGAAACTTTGTGTTCCAACAAGATAGGTGAAGGACGGCTTTCACACACACTTATCTCTCAGAACTGAGCATGTGGAGAGACGTTCGTTCATCTAGCACAAAGGGAACGGGTTGCAGGAGAAACTTTTACTCTGGTTTCTCAGTCTGTTTCCTAGTGCCGGTTTGAAGTTCCTGCAGTTTTCACTGTAAAACATAGTTGGAGCTCGTACCTCCCCATATATATGTATGGAGTGGAGTTTGCAAGTGAAAAGAAACTTTGTGTTCCCAAAAAGCTAGGTGAAAGACGGCTTTCAAACACACTTATCTCTTAGAACTGAGCATGTGGAGAGACGTTCGTTCATCTAGCACAAAGGGAACAGGTTGCAGGAGAAACTTTTACTCTGGTTTCTCAGTCTGTTTCCTAGAGCCGTTTTGAAGTTACTGCAGTTTTCACTGTAAAACCGAGTTGGAGCTCGTACCTCCCCATATATATAAATGGAGTGGAGTATGCAAGTGAAAAGAAACTTTGTGTTCCCAAAAGCATGGTGAAGTACGGATTACACACACACTTGTCTCTCAGAACTGAGCATGTGGAGAGACGTTCGTTCATCTAGCACAAAGGGAACGGGTTGCAGGAGAAACTTTTACTCTGGTTTCTCAGTCTGTTTCCTAGTGCCGGTTTGAAGTTTCTGCAGTTTTCACTGTAAAACCGAGTTGGAGCTCGTACCTCCCCATCTATATGTATGGAGTGGAGTTTGCAACTGAAAAGATACTTTGTGTTCCCAACAAGCTAGGTGAAGGACGGCTTACACACACACTTATCTCTCAGAACTGAGCATGTGGTGAGACGTTCGTTCATCTAGCACAAAGAATACGGGTTGCAGGAGAAACTTTTACTCTGTTTCCTCAGTCTGTTTCCTAGTGCCGGTTTGAAGTTACTGCAGTTTTCACTCTAAACCCGAGTTGGAGCTCGTACCTCCCCATATATATGTATGGAGTGGAGTTTGCAAGTGAAAAGAAACTTTGTGTTCCCAAAAAGCTAGATGAAGGACGGCTTTCACACACACTTAACTCTCAGAACTGAGCATGTGGAGAGATGGTCATTCATCTAGCACAAATGGAACGGGTTGCAGGAGAAACTATTTCTCTGGTTTCTCAGTCTGTTTCCTAGTGCCGGTTTGAAGTTACTGCAGTTTACACTGTAAAACGGACTTGGAGTTCGTACCTACCCATATATATGTATGGAGAGGCGTTTGCAAATGAAAAGAAACTTTGTGTTCCCAACAAGCTAGGTGAAGACGGCTTTCACACACACTTATCTCTCAGAACTGAGCATGTGGAGAGACGTTCGTTCATCTAGCACAAAGGGAACGGGTTGCAGGAGAAAATTTTACTCTGGTTTCTCAGCCTTTTTCCTAGTGATTTTTTGAATTTACTGCAGTTTTCACTGTAAAACCGAGCTGGAGATCGTACTTCCCATATACATGTATGGAGTGGAGTTTGCAACTGAAAAGAAACTTTGAGTTCCCAACAAGATGGTTGAAGGACGGCTTTCACACACACTTATGTCTCTGACCTGAGCATGTGGAGAGACGTTCATTCATCTAGCACAAACGGAACGGGTTGCAGGAGAAACTATTACAATGGTTTCTCAGTCTGTTTCCTAGTGCCGGTTTGAAGTTACTGAAGTTTTCACTGTAAAACCGAGTTGGAGCTCGTACCTCCCCATATATATGTATGGAATGGAGTTTGCAAGTGAAAGGAAACTTTGTGTTCCCAACAAGATAGGTGAAGGACGGCTTTCACACACACTTATATCTCAGAACTGAGCATGTGGAGAGACGTTCGTTCATCTAGCACAAAGGGAACGGGTTGCAGGAGAAACTTTTACTCTGGTTTCTAAGTGTTTTTCCTAGTGCCGGTTTGGAGTTCCTGCAGTTTTCACTGTAAAACCGAGTTGGGGCTCGTACCTCCCCATATATTTGTATGGAGTGGAGTTTGCAAGTGAAAATAAACTTTGTGTTCCCAACAAGCTAGGTGAAGGACGGATTTCACACACACTTATCTCTCAGAAATGAGCATGTGGAGAGACGTTCGTTCATCTAGCACAAATGGAACTGGTTGCAGGAGAAACTTTTTCTCTGGTTTCTCAATATGTTTCCTAGTGCCGGTTTGAAGTTACTGGAGTTTTTACTGTAAAACAGAATTGGATTTCGTACCTCCCCTTATATAAGTATGGAGTGGATTTTGCAATTGAAAAGAAACTTTGTGTTCCCAACAAGCTTGGTGAAGGACGGCTTTCACACCCAGTTTTCTCTCAGAACTGAGCATGTGGAGAGACGTTCGTTCATCTAGCACAAACGGAACAGTTTGCAGGAGAAATTTTACCCTGGTTTCTCAGTCTGTTTCCTAGTGCAGATTTGATGTTCCTGCAGATTTTACTGTAAACAAGATTTGGAGCTCGAACCTCCCCATATATATGTATGGATAGGAGTTTGCAAATGAAAAGAAACTTTGTGTTCCCAACAAGATAGGTGAAGGACGGCTTTCACCCACACTTATCTCTCAGAACTGAGCATGTGGAGAGACGTTCGTTCATCTAGGACAAAGGGAACGGGTTGCAGGAGAAACTTTTACTCTGGTTTCTCAGTCTGTTTCCTAGAGCCGTTTTGAAGTTACTGCAGTTTTCACTGTAAAACCGAGCTGGAGATCGTACTTCCCATATATATGTATGGAGTGGGGTTTGCAACTGAAAAGAAACTTTGAGTTCCCAACAAGATGGGTGAAGGACGGCTTTCACACACACTTATGTCTCTGAACTGAGCATGTGGAGAGACGTTCGTTTATCTAGCACAAATGGAACGGGTTGCAGGAGAAACTTTTACTCTGGTTTCTCAGTGTGTTTCCTAGTGCCGGTTTGAAGTTCCTGCAGTTTTCACTCTAAAACCGAGTTGGAGCTCGTACCTCCCCATATATAAGTATGGAGTGGAATTTGCAATTGAAAAGAAATTTTGTGTTCCCAAAAAGCTTGGTTAAGGACGGCTTTCACACACATTTATCTCTCAGAACTGAGCATGTGGAGAGATGTTCGTTCATCTAGCACAAAGGGAAAGGGTTGCAGGGGAAATTTTTTCTCTGGATTCTCATTCTGTTCCCTAGTGCCGGTTTGAAGTTCCTGCAGTTTTCAGTGTAAAACCGAATTGGTGTTCGTACCTCCCCATATATATGTATGGAGTGGAATTTGCAAGTGAAAAGAATCTTTGTGTTCCCAACAAGCTTGGTGAAGGACGGCTTTCACACACAGTTATCTCTCAGAACTGAGCATGTGGAGAGACGTTCGTTCATCTAGCACAAACGGAACAGTTTGCAGGAGAAATTTTACCCTGGTTTCTCAGTCTGTTTCCTAGTGCAGGTTTGATGTTCCTGCAGATTTTACTGTAAACCCGATTTGGAGCTCGAACCTCCCCATATATATGTATGGATAGGAGTTTGCAAATGAAAAGAATCTTTGTGTTCCCAACAAGATAGGTGAAGGACGGCTTTCACACACACTTATCTCTCAGAACTGAGCATGTGGAGAGACGTTCGTTCATCTAGCACAAAGGGAACGGGTTGCAGGAGAAACTTTTACTCTGGTTTCTCAGTCTGTTTCCTAGTGCCGGTTTGAAGTTCCTGCAGTTTTCACTGTAAAACATAGTTGGAGCTCGTACCTCCCCATATATATGTATGGAGTGGAGTTTGCAAGTGAAAAGAAACTTTGTGTTCCCAACAAGCTAGGTGAAAGGACGGCTTTCAAACACACTTATCTCTCAGAACTGAGCATGTGGAGAGACGTTCGTTCATCTAGCACAAAGGGAACGGGTTGCAGGAGAAACTTTTACTCTGGTTTCTCAGTCTGTTTCCTAGATGCCGGTTTGAAGTTACTGCAGTTTTCCACTGTAAAACCGAGTTGGAGCTCGTACCTCCCCATATATATTAATGGAGTGGAGTATGCAAGTGAAAAGAAACTTTGTGTTCCCAAAAGCTAGGTGAAGGACGGCTTACACACACACTTATCTCTCAGAACTGAGCATGTGGAGAGACGTTCGTTCATCTAGCACAAAGGGAACGGGTTGCAGGAGAAACTTTTTACTCTGGTTTCTCAGTCTGTTTCCTAGTGCCGGTTTGAAGTTCCTGCAGTTTTCACTGTAAAACCGAGTTTGGAGCTCGTACCTCCCCATATATATGTATGGAGTGGAGTTTGCAACTGAAAAGATACTTTGTGTTCCCAACAAGCTAGGTGAAGGACGGCTTTACACACACACTTATCTCTCAGAACTGAGCATGTGGAGAGACGTTCGTTCATCTAGCACAAAGGGAACGGTTGCAGGAGAAAACTTTTACTCTGGTTTCTCAGTCTGTTTCCTAGTGCCGGTTTGAAGTTACTGCAGTTTTCACTGTAAAACCGAGTTGGAGCTAGTACCATCCCCATATATATGTATGGAGTGGAGTTTGCAAGTGAAAAGAAACTTTGTGTTCCCAACAAGCTAGGTGAAGGACGGCTTTCACACACACTTATCTCTCAGAACTGAGCATGTGGAGAGATGTTCGTTCATCTAGCACAAATGGAACGGGTTGCAGGAGAAACTTTTACTCTGGTTTCTCAGTCTGTTTCCTAGTGCCGGTTTGAAGTTACTGCAGTTTTACACTGTAAACCGGACTTGGAGCTCGTACCTCCCCATATATATGTATGGAGTGGCGTTTGCAATGAAAAGAAACTTGTGTTCCCAACAAGCTAGGTTGAAGACGGCTTTCACACACACTTATCTCTCAGACCTGAGCATGTGGAGAGACGTTCGTTCATCTAGCACAAAGGGAACTGGTTGCAGGAGAAATTATTACTCTGGTTTCTCAGTCATTTTCCTAGTGACTTTTTTGAATTTACTGCATTTTTCACTGTAAAACCGAGCTGGAGATCGTACTTCCCATATAATGTATGGAGTGGAGTTTGCAACTGAAAAGAAACTCTGAGTTCCCCAACAAGCTAGGTGAAGGACGCTTTCACACACACTTATGCTCTCTAGACCTGAGCATGTGGAGAGACGTTCATTCATCTAGCACAAAGGGAACGGGTTGCAGGAGAAACTATTTACTACTGGTTTCTCAGTCTGTTTCCTAGTGCCGGTTTGAAGTTACTGACGTTTTCACTGTAAAACCGAGTTGGAGCTAGTACTTCCCCATATGTATGTATGGAATTGGAGTTTGCAAGCTGAAAGGAAACTTTGTGTTTCCCACTAAGCTAGGTGAAGGACGGCTTTCCACACACACTTATCTCTCAGAACTGAGCATGTGGAGAGACGTCGTTCATCTAGCACAAAGGGAACGGGTTGCAGGAGAAACTTTTACTCTGGTTTCTCAGTCTGTTTCCTAGTGCCGGTTTGAAGTTCCTGCAGTTTTCACTGTAAAACCGAGTTGGAGCTCGTACCTCCCCATATATATGTATGGAGTGGAGTTTGCAAGTGAAAAGAAACTTTGTGTTCCCAACAAGCTAGGTGAAGGACGGCTTTCACACACACTTATCTCTCAGAACTGAGCATGTGGAGAGACGTTCGTTCATCTAGCACAAATGGAACTGGTTGCAGGAGAAACTTTTCTCTGGTTTCTCAATATGTTTCCTAGTGCCGGTTTGAAGTTACTGAGAGTTTTCACTGTTAAAACCGAATTGGATTCGTACCTCCCCTTATATAGTATGGAGTGGAATTTGCAATTGAAAAGAACTTTGGTCCCAACAAGCTTGTTGAAGGACGGCTTTCACACCACGTTTTCTCTCAGAACGAGCATGTGGAGAGGACGTTCGTTCATCTAGCACAAACGGAACAGTTTGCAGGAGAAATTTTACCGTGGTTTCTCAGTCTGTTTCCTAGTTGCCGATTTGAATGTCCTGCAGTTTTTCACGTAAAACCTAGTTGGAGCTCGTACTTCCCCATAAATATATATGGAGTGTAGTTTGCAAGTGAAAGAACTTGTGTTCCCAACAAGCTTGGTGAAGTACGGCTTACCACACACACTTGTCTCTCAGAACTGAGCATGTGGAGAGATATTCGTTGATCCAGCACAAAAGTAACGTGTTTGCCGGAGGAAACTTTAACTCTGGTTTCTCAGTCTGTTTCCTAGTGCCGGTTGAAGTTACTGCAGTTTTCACTGTAAAACCGAGTTGGAGCTCGTACCTACCCATCTATATGTATGGTGTGGAGTTTGCAACTGAAAAGATACTTTGTGTTCCCAACAAGTTAGGTGAAGGACGGCTTACACACACACTTATCTCTCAGAACTGAGCATGTGGTGAGACGTTCGTTCATCTAGCACAAAGAATAGGGTTGCAGGAGAAACTTTTACTCTGTTTCCTCAGTCTGTTTCCTAGTGCCGGTTTGAAGTTACTGCAGTTTTCACTCTAAACCCGAGTTGGAGCTCGTACCTCCCCATATATATGTATGGAGTGGAGTTTGCAAGTGAAAAGAAACTTTGTGTTCCCAAAAAGCTAGATGAAGGCCGGCTTTCACACACCTTATCTCTCAGAACTGAGCATGTGGAGAGATGATCATTCATCTAGCACAACTGGAACGGGTTGCAGGAGAAACTATTTCTCTGGTTTCTCAGTCTGTTTCCTAGTGCCGGTTTGAAGTTCCTGCAGTTTACACTGTAAAAACGGACTTGGAGCGTACCTACCATATATATGTATGGAGTGGCGTTTGCAAAATGAAAAGAAACTTTGTGTTCCCACAAGCTAGGTGAAGACGGCTTTCACACACACTTATCTCTCAGAACTGTGCATGTGGAGAGACGTTCGTTCATCTAGCACAAAGGGAACGGGTTGCAGGAGAAAATTTTACTCTGGTTTCTCAGCCTTTTCCCTAGTGCCTTTTTGAATTTACTGCAGTTTTCACTGTAAAACCGAGCTGGAGATCGTACTTCCCATATATATGTATGGAGTGGAGTTTGCAACTGAAAAGAAACTTTGAGTTCCCAACAAGATGGGTGAAGGACGGCTTTCACACACACTTATGTCTCTGAACTGAGCATGTGGAGAGACGTTCATTCATCTAGCACAAAGGGAACGGGTTGCAGGAGAAACTATTACTATGGTTTCTCAGTCTGTTTTCCTAGTGCCGGTTGAAGTTACTGAAGTTTTCACTGTAAAACCGAGTTGGAGCTCGTACTTCCCATATATATATATTGAATGGAGTTTGCAAGTGAAAGGAAACTTTGTGTTCCCAAAAGCTAGGTGAAAAACGGCTTTCAAACACATTATCTCTTAGAACTGAGCATGTGGAGAGACGTTCGTTCTCTAGCACAAAGGGAACAGGTTGCAGGAGAAACTTTTACTCTGGTTTCTCAGTCTGTTTCCTAGAGCCGGTTTGAAGTTACTGCTGTTTTCACTGTAAACCGAGTTGGAGCTCGTACCTCCCCATATATAAATGGAGTGGAGTATGCAAGTGAAAAGAAACTTTGTGTTCCAAAAAGCTTGGTGAAGTACGGATTACACACACACTTGTCTCTCATAACTGAACATGTGGATAGACGTTCGTTGATCTAGCACAAAGGTAACGTGTTGCAGGAGAAACTTAACTCTGGTTTTACAGTCTGTTTCCTAGGCCGGTTTGAAGTTTCTGCAGTGTTTCACTGTACAACCGAGTTGGAGCTCGTACCTCCCCATCTATATGTATCGGAGTGGAGTTTGAAACTGAAAAAAGATACTTTGTGTTCCCAACAA
>NC_045703.1:1571446-1612629 GCF_009834535.1 Camelus ferus
CCGGCACTAGAAAACAACTGAGAAAACAGAGTAAAAGTTTTCCTGCATCACGTTCCCTTTGTGATAGATGAAGGAACGTCTCTCCACATGCTCAATTCTGAGAGATATGTGTCTTTGTAAGCCGAGCTTCACCTAGCTTGTTGGGAACACAAGTTAATTTTCAGTTGCAAACTCCACTCATACATAAATATGGGAAGGTACTAGCTCCAACTCGGTTTTAAAGTGATAACTCAGGAACTTCAAAACGGCACTAGAATACAGACAGAGATACCAGAGTAAAATTTCTCATGCAGACCGTTCCCTTTGTGCTAGATGAAAGAAAGTCTCTCCACATGCTCAGTTCTGAGAGATAATTCTGTGTGAAAGCCGTCTTTCACCTTGGTTGTGGGAACACAAAGTTTCTTTTTAGTTGCCAATTCCACTCCATACATATATATGGGGAAGTACCAACACCAAATCGGTTTTACAGTGTGAAAACTGAAGGAACTTCAAACCGGCACTAGGAAACAGACTTAGAAACCAGAGTAAAAGATTCTCCTGCAACCAGTTCCCTTTGTGCTAGATGAACGAACGTCTCTACACATGCTCAGATCTGAGAGATATGTGTGTTAAAGCCATCCTTCACATAGCTTGTTGGGAACACAAAGTTTCTTTTCAGTAGCAAATTCCACTCCATACATATCTATGGGTATGGGCTAGCTCAACTCGGTTTTACAGTGAAAACTGCCAGGAAATTCAATCCGGCACTAGGAAACAGACTGAGAATACAGAGTAAATGTTTCTAGTGCAACCCGTTCACTTTGTGCTATATGAACGAACGTCTCTCCACATGCTCAGTTCTGAGATATAAGTGTGTGTGAAAGCCATCCTTCACTTAGCTTTTTGGGAACACAAAGTTTCTTTTCGGTTGTAAACTCCACTGCATACATATCTATGGGTATGGGCTAGCTCCAACACGGTTTACAGTGAAAACTGCAGGAAATTGAAACCGGCTTAGGAAACAGACTGTGAAACAAGAGTAAAAGTTTCTCCTGCAGCCCGTTCCATTTTTGTTACATGAACGAACGTCATTCCACATGCTCAGTTCTGAGAATTATGTCTGTGTGAAAGCCGTCTTTCACGTAGCTTGTTGGGACACAAAACATCTTTTAAGTGCCAAACTCCACTCCAAACTTATATATGGGGAAGTACTAACTCCAACTCGCTTTTACAGTGAAAAATGCGGGAACTTCAAACTGGCACTAGGAAACAGACTGAGAAATCAGAGTAAAAGTTTCTCCGCAACCATTCCCTTGTGCTAGATGAAAGAAAGTCTCTCCACATGCTCAGTTCTGAGAGATAAGTGTGTGTGAAAGCCGTCCTTCAACTATCTTGTTGGGAATACAAAGTTTCTATGTATTTGCAAATTCCACTCCGTACATAAATAAGGGATTGTACTAGCTCCAACTCGGTTTTACAGTGATAACTCAGGAACTTCATACCGGCACTAGAATACAGACTGAGAAACCAGAGTAAAAATTTCACATGCAAACCGTTCCCCTTGTTCTAGATGAAGAAATTCCCTCCACATGCTCAATTCTGAGAGATAAGTGTGTTAGAATGCCGTCCTTCACCTAGATTGTTCGGAACACAAAGTTTCTTTTCAGTTGCAAACACCATTCAATACATATATATGGGGAAGTACTAGGTCCAACTCGGCTTTACAGTGAAAATCGCGGAACTTCCAACAGGCACTAAGAAACAGACTGAGAAACCAGAGAAAAAGTTTCTACTGCAACACGTTCCCTTTGTGCTAGATGAACGAAAATCTCTCCACATGCTCAGTTCTGAGAGATATGTCTGTGTGAAAGCCCTACTTCACGTAGCTTGTTGGAACACAAAGTATCTTTCAGTTGCCAACTCCACTCCATACATACATATGGGGAAGTACTAACTCCAACTCGATTTTACAGTAAAAACTGCAGGAACTTCAAACAGGCACTAGGAAACAGACTGAGAAACCAGAGTAATAGATTCTCCTGAACCCGCCCTTGTGCTAGATGAACGAACGTCTCTCCAAATGCTCAGTTCTGAGAGATAAGTGTGTGTGAAAGCCGTCCTTCACATAGCTTTTTGGGGAAACAAAGATTGTTTTCATTAACAAACTCCACTCCATACATATCTATGGGTAGGGACTAGCTCCAACTCGGTTTTACAGTGAAAACTGACGGAAATTCAAACCGGCACTAGGAAACAGAATGAGAAACCAGAGTAATAGTTTCTCCTGCAACACGTTCACTTTGTGCTACATGAACGAACGTCTCTCATCATGCTCAGTTCTGAGATATGTGTGTGTGAAAGCTGTCCTTCCCTTGGCTTGTTGGGAACACAATGTTCTTTTTAAGTTGCAAACTCCAATCCATACATATCTATGATTAGGGACAAGCTCCAACTCGGTTTTACAGTGAAAACTGCAGGAACTTCAAAAACGGCACTTGAAAACAGACTGAGAAACCAGAGTAAATGTTTCTCCTTCAACACGTTCCCTTGTGCTAGATGATCGAACGTGTCTCCACATGCTCAGTTCTGAGAGATAAGTGTGTGTTAAAGACATTCTTCAATAGCATGTTGGGAACACTAAGACTCTTTTATGTTACAAACTCCACTGAATACATATTATGGGTAGGTACTAACTCCAACTCTGATTGACATGAAAAACTGCAGGAAATTAAAACCGGCTATAGGAAACAGACTGAGAATCCAGAGTAAAAATTTCCCCTGCAACCCATTCCCTTTGTGCTAGATGAACGAACGCTCTCCACATGCTCAATTCTGAGAGATTAAGTGTATTTGAATGCCGTCTTCACCTAGCTTGTTGGGAACACAAAGATTCTTTTCAGTTGCCAACTCGTCTCCATACATATCTATGGGATGGGCTAGCTCCAACTCGGTTTTACAGTGATAACTCAGAAACTTCAAACCGGCACTAGAAAACAGACTGAGAAACCAGAGTAAAATTTCTCCTGCAACCCGTTACCTTTGTGCTAAATGAACGAACGTCTCTCCACATGCTCAGATCTGAGAGATAAGTCTCTGTGAAAGCCTACCTGCACCTAGCTTGTTGGGAACACAAAGTTTCTTTTCAGTTGCAAACTCCATTCCATACATATATATGGGGAGGTACTAGCTCCAAATCGGTTTTACAGTGAAACTGCAGGAATGTCAAACCGGCACTTGGAAACAGACTGAGAAACCAGAGTAAAAGTTTCTCCTGCAACCTGTTCCCTTTTTGCTAGATGAACGAACGTCTCCCAACATGCTCAGTTCTGATAGATAATTCTGTGTGAAAGCCGTCTTTACCTAGCTTGTTGGGAACACAATGTTTCTATTCATTGGCAAACTCAACTCCATACATATATATGGGGATGGTACTAGCTCCAACTCTGTTTTACAGTGATAACTCAGGAACATCAAACCGGCACTTAAAAACAGACTGAGAAACCAGAGTAAATATTTCTCCTGCTACTTGTTCCCTTGTGCTGGATGAACGAAAGTCTCTCCACATGCTCAGTTCTGAGAGATAAGTCTGTGTGAAAGCCGTCCTTCACCTAGCTTGTTGGGAACACAAAGTTTCTTTTCAGTTGCAAAATCCACTCCATACATATCTATGGTTATGGGCTTGCTCCAACTCGTTTTACCGTGAAAAATGCAGGAACTTCAAACCGGCACTAGGAAACAGACTGAGAAACCTGAGAAAAAGTTCCCCTGCAACCCGTTCCCTTTCTGCTAGATGAACGAACGTCTTTCCACATGCTCAGTTCTGAGAAGTAAGTTTGTGTGAAAGCCGTACTTCAAGTAACTTGTTGTGAACACAAAGTTTCTTTTCAGTTGCAAACTCAACTCATACATATATATGGGGAGGTACTAGCTCCAACTCTGTTTTATAGTGAAAACTGCAGGAACGTCAAACCGGCACTAGGTAACAAACTGAGAAACCAGAGAAATAGTTTTCCCTGCAACCCGTTCCCTTTGTGCTAGATGAACGAAGGTCACTCCACATGCTCAGTTCTGAGAGATATGTCTGTGTGAAAGCTGTCCTTATCCTAGCGTGTTGGGAACACAATGTTTGTATTTATTTGCAAACTCCACTCCATATATATATATGGGAAAGTACTAGCTCCAACTTGGTTTTACAGTGATATCTCAGGAACTTCAAACCGGCACTAGAATACAGACTGAGAAACCAGAGTAAAAGTTTCTAATGCAAACCTTTCCCTTTGGGCTAGATGAACGAACGTCTCTCCACATGCTCAATTCTGAGAGTTAAGTGTGTTTGAATGCCGTCCTTCACCTAGCTTGTTGGGAACACCAAGTTTCTTTTCATTAAAAAACTCCAATCCATACATATCTATGGGTAGGGGCTAGCTCCAACTCGGTTTTACACTGAAAACTGCAGGAAGTTCAAACCGGAACTAGGAAACAGACTGAGAAACCAGAGTAAAATTTTCCCCTGCAACACGTTCCCATTGTGCTAGATGAAAGAAGGTCTCTCCTCATGCTCCGTTCTGAGAGATAAGTGTGATTGAAAGCCGTCCTTCACCTAGCTCGTTGGGAACACAAAGTTTCTTTCCAGTTGCCAACTCCACTACATACATATTTATGGGGAGGCAGTAGATCCAACTTGGTTTTACAGTGATAACTCAGGAACTTCAAACCGGCACTAGGAAACAGACTGGTAAACCAAGGTAAAAGTTTCACCTGCATCCAGTTTCATTTGTTCTAGATGAACGAACATCTCTCCAGATGCTTATTTCTGAGAGATAAGTGTGTGTGAAGCCTTCCTTCACCTAGCTTTTTGGGAACTCAATGTTTCTTTTCAGTTGAAAACTCCACTCCATACATATATATAGGGAGGTACTAGCTCCAACACGGTTTTCAGTGAAAACTGCAGGAACTTCAAACCGGCAATAGGAAACAGACTTAGAAACCAGAGTAAAAGTTTCTCCTGCAAACCGATCCCTTTGTGCTAGATGAAGGAACGTCCCTCCACATGCTCAGTTCTGAGAGATAAGTGTCTGTGAAAGCCGTACTTCAACTAGATTGTTGGGAACACAAAGTTCCTTTTCACTTGGAAACCCCACTCCATACATATATATGGGGAAGTACTAGCTCCAACTCGGCTTTACAGTGAAAACTGCTGGAAATTCCAATGGCACTAAGAAACAGACTGAGAAACCTGAGTAAAAGTTTCCCTTGCAACCCGTTCCCTTTGTGCTAGATGAACGAAAGTCTCTCCACATGCTCAGTTCTGAGAGATAAGTGTTTGTGAAAGCCGCCCTTCATATAGCTTGTTGGGAACACAAAGTTTCTTTTCATTAACAAACTCCACTCCATACATATCTATAGGTAGGGACTATCTCCAACTCGGTTTTACAGTGAAAACTGCAGGAAATTCAAAGCGGCACTAGGAAACAGACTGAGAAACCAGAGTAAAAGTTACACCTGCAACCCGTTCAATTTGTGCTAGATGAACGAACGTCTCTCCACATGCTCAGTTCTAAGAGAAGTGTGTGTGAAACCGTCCTTCCATTGGCTTGTTGGGAACACAAATTTTCTTTTAAGTTGCAAACTCCAATCCATACATATCTATGATTAGGGACTAGCTCCAACTCTGTTTTACAGTGAAAACTGCAGGAACTTCAAACCTGCACTAGAAAACAGACTGAGAAACCAGAGTAAAAGTTTCACCTGCAACACGTTCCCTTTGTGATAGATGAACGAACGTCTCTCCACATGCTCAATTATGAGAGAAAAGTGTGTTTCAAAGCCGTGCTTCACCTAGCTTGTTGGGAACACAAAGTTTCTTTTCAGTTGCAAATTCCACTCAATACATATATATGGGGAAGTACTAGCCCCAACTCGGCTTTACAGTGAAAACTGCAGGAAATTCCAACCAGCACTAAGAAACAGACTGAGAAACCAGAGTAAATTTTCTCCTGCAACCCGTTCTTTGTGCTAGATGAACGAACGTCTCTCCAAATGCTCAGTTCTGAGAGATATGTCTGTGTGAATGCTGTCCTTCACACAGCTTGTTTGGAACACAAAGTATCTTTTCAGTTGAAAATTCCACTCCATACATGTCTATGGGTATGTGCTAGCTCCAACTCGGTTTTACAGTGAAAACTGCAGGAATTTCAAACCGGCACTAGGAAACAGACTTAGAAACCAGAGCAAAAGATTCACCTGCAACCAGTTCCCTTTGTGTTAGATGAACGAACGCCTCTACACATGCTCAATTCTGAGAGATAAGTGTGTTTGAAAGCCGTACTTCACCTAGCTTGTAGGGAACACAAAGTTTCTTTTCAGTTTCAAACTCCAATCCATATATATATATGGGGAAGTACTAGCTCCAAATCGGCTTTACAGTGAAAACTGCAGGAACTTCCAACAAGCACTAAGAAACAGACTGAGAAACCAGAGTAAAAGTTTCCCTTGCAAACCGTTCCCTTTTTGCTAGATGAACGAAAGTCTCTCCACATGCTCAATTCTGAGACATAAATGTGTGTGAAAGCCATCATTCATATAGCATGTTGGGAACCCAAAGATTCTTTTCAGTTGCAAACTCCACTCCATACATATACATGAGGAGGCACTAGCACCAACTCGGTTTTACTGTGAAAACTGCAGGAATTTCAAACCGGCTATAGGAAACAGACTGAGAATCCAGAGTAAAAATTTCCCCTGCCACCCATTCCCTTTGTGCTAGATGAACGAACGTCTCTCCACATGCTCAATTCTGAGAGATAAGTGTATTTGAATGCCGTCTTCACCTAGCTTGTTGGGAACACAAAGTTTCTTTTCAGTTGCAAACTCCATTCCATACATATATATGGGGAGGTACTAGCTCCAAATCGGTTTTACAGTGAAAACTGCAGGAATGTCAAACCGGCACTTGGAAACAGACTGAGAAACCAGAGTAAAAGTTTTCGTGCAAACTGTTCCATTTTTGCTAGATGAACGAACGTCTCCCAACATGCTCAGTTCTGAAAGATAATTCTGTGTGAAAGCCGTCTTTACCTAGCTTGTTGGGAACACAATGTTTCTATTCATTGGCAAACTCAACTCCATACATATATATGGGGATGTACTAGCTCCAACTCTGTTTTACAGTGATAACTCAGGAACATCAAACCGGCACTTAAAAACAGACTGAGAAACCAGAGTAAATGTTTCTCCTGCTACTTGTTCCCTTTGTGCTAGATGAACGAACGTCTCTCCACATGCTCAGTTCTGAGAGATAAGTCTGTGTGAAAGCCGTCCTTCACCTAGCTTGTTGGGAACACAAAGTTTCTTTTCAGTTGCCAAATCCACTCCATACATATCTATGGTTATGGGCTTGCTCCAACTCGGTTTTACAGTGAAAAATGCAGGAACTTCAAACCGGCACTAGGAAACAGACTGAGAAACCAGAGAAAAAGTTTCCCCTGCAACCCGTTCCCTTTCTGCTAGATGAACGAACGTCTTTCCACATGCTCAGTTCTGAGAAGTAAGTTTGTGTGAAAGCCGTACTTCAAGTAACTTGTTGTGAACACAAAGTTTCTTTTCAGTTGCAAACACAACTCCATACATATATATGGGGAGGTACTAGCTCCAACTCTGTTTTATAGTGAAAACTGCAGGAACGTCAAACCGGCACTAGGTAACAAACTGAGAAACCAGAGAAATAGTTTTCCCTGCAACCCGTTCCCTTTGTGCTAGATGAACGAAGGTCACTCCACATGCTCAGTTCTGAGAGATATGTCTGTGTGATAGCCGTCCTTATCCTAGCTTGTTGGGAACACAATGTTTCTATTTATTTGCAAACTCCACTCCATATATATATATGGGAAAGTACTAGCTCCAACTTGGTTTTAATGTGATAACTCAGGAACTTCAAAACGGCACTAGAATACAGACAGAGATACCAGAGTAAAATTTCTCATGCAGACCGTTCCCTTTGTGCTAGATGAAAGAAAGTCTCTCCACATGCTCATTTCTGAGAGATAATTCTGTGTGAAAGCCGTCTTTCACCTTGGTTGTTGGGAACACAAAGTTTCTTTTTAGTTGCCAATTCCACTCCATACATATATATGGGGAAGTACCAACACCAAATCGGTTTTACAGTGAAAACTGAAGGAAGTTCAAACCGGCACTAGGAAACAGACTTAGAAACCAGAGTAAAAGATTCTCCTGCAACCAGTTCCCTTTGTGCTAGATGAACGAACGTCTCTACACATGCTCAGATCTGAGAGATATGTGTTTTAAAGCCATCCTTCACATAGCTTGTTGGGAACACAAAGTTTCTTTTCAGTAGCAAATTCCACTCCATACATATCTATGGGTATGGGCTAGCTCCAACTCGGTTTTACAGTGAAAACTGCAGGAAATTCAATCCGGCACTAGGAAACAGACTGAGAATACAGAGTAAATGTTTCTCCTGCAACCCGTTCACTTTGTGCTATATGAACGAACGTCTCTCCACATGCTCAGTTCTGAGATATAAGTGTGCGTGAAAGCCATCCTTCACTTAGCTTTTTGGGAACACAAAGTTTCTTTTCGGTTGTAAAATCCACTCCATACATATCTATGGGTATGGGCTAGCTCCAACACGGATTTACAGTGAAAACTGCAGGAAATTGAAACCGGCTCTAGGAAACAGACTGTGAAACAAGAGTGAAAGTTTCTCCTGCAACCCGTTCCATTTTTGTTACATGAACGAACGTCACTCCACATGCTCAGTTCTGAGAATTATGTCTGTGTGAAAGCCGTCTTTCACGTAGCTTGTTGGGAACACAAAACATCTTTTAAGTTTCCAACTCCACTCCAAACTTATATATGGGGAAGTACTAACTCCAACTCGCTTTTACAGTGAAAACTGCAGGAACTTCAAACCTGCACTAGGAAACAGACTGAGAAATCAGAGTAAAAGTTTCTCCTGCAACCCGTTCCATTTGTGCTAGATGAAAGAAAGTCTCTCCACATGCTCAGTTCTGAGAGATAAGTGTGTGTGAAAGCCGTCCTTCAACTATCTTGTTGGGAATACAAAGTTTCTATGTATTTGCAAATTCCACTCCATACATAAAAAAGGGATTGTACTAGCTCCAACTCGGTTTTACAGTGATAACTCAGGAACTTCATACCGGCACTAGAATACAGACTGAGAAACCAGAGTAAAAATTTCACATGCAAACCGTTCCCATTGTTCTAGATGAAAGAACGTCTCTCCACATGCTCAGTTCTGAGAGATAAGTGTGTTAGAAAGCCGTCCTTCACCTAGCTTGTTCGGAACACAAAGTTTCTTTTCAGTTGCAAACACAACTCAATACATATATATGGGGAAGTACTAGGTCCAACTCGGCTTTACAGTGAAAATCGCGGAACTTCCAACAGACACTAAGAAACAGACTGAGAAACCAGAGAAAAAGTTTCTACTGCAACACGTTCCCTTTGTGCTAGATGAACGAAAATCTCTCCACATGCTCAGTTCTGAGAGATATGTCTGTGTGAAAGCCCTACTTCACGTAGCTTGTGGGGAACACAAAGTATCTTTTCAGTTGCCAACTCCACTCCATACATACATATGGGGAAGTACTAACTCCAACTCGATTTTACAGTAAAAACTGCAGGAACTTCAAACAGGCACTAGGAAACAGACTGAGAAACCAGAGTAATAGATTCTCCTGCAACCCTTTCCCTTTGTGCTAGATGAACGAACGTCTCTCCAAATGCTCAGTTCTGAGAGATTAGTGTGTGTGAAAGCCGTCCTTCACATAGCTTTTTGGGAAAACAAAGTTTCTTTTCATTAACAAACTCCACTCCATACATATCTATGGGTAGGGACTAGCTCCAACTCGGTTTTACAGTGAAAACTGCCGGAAATTCAAACCGGCACTAGGAAACAGACTGAGAAACCAGAGTAATATTTTCTCCTGCAACACGTTCATTTTGTGCTACATGAACGAACGTCTCTCATCATGCTCAGTTCTGAGATATGTGTGTGTGAAAACTGTCCTTCCCTTTGCTTGTTGGGAACACAATGTTTCTTTTAAGTTGCAAACTCCAATCCATACATATCTATGATTAGGGACAAGCTCCAACTCGGTTTTACAGTGAAAACTGCAGGAACTTCAAAACGGCACTTGAAAACAGACTGAGAAACCAGAGTAAATGTTTCTCCTTCAACACGTTCCCTTTGTGCTAGATAATCGAACGTCTCTCCACATGCTCAGTTCTGAGGGATAAGTGTGTGTTAAAGACATTCTTCACATAGCATGTTGGGAACACTAAGACTCTTTTATGTTACCAACTCCACTGCATAAATATTTATGGGTAGGTACAAACTCCAACTCGGATTGACATCAAAACTGCAGGAAATTAAAACCTGCTATAGGAAACAGACTGAGAATCCAGAGTAAAAATTTCCCCTGCAACCCATTCCCTTTGTGCTAGATGAACGAACGTCTCTCCACATGCTCAATTCTGAGAGATAAGTGTATTTGAATGCCGTCTTCACCTAGCTTGTTGGGAACACAAAGATTCTTTTCAGTTGCCAACTCGTCTCCATACATATCTATGGGTATGGGCTAGCTCCAACTCGGTTTTACAGTGATAACTCAGAAACTTCAAACCGGCACTAGAAAACAGACTGAGAAACCAGAGTAAAAATTTCTCCTGCAACCCGTTACCTTTGTGCTAAATGAACGAAAGTCTCTCCACATGCTCAGATCTGAGAGATAAGTCTCTGTGAAAGCCTAACTTCACCTAGCTTGTTGGGAACACAAAGTTTCTTTTCAGTTGCAAACTCCATTCCATACATATATATGGGGAGGTACTAGCTCCAAATCGGTTTTACAGTGAAAACTGCAGGAATGTCAAACCGGCACTTGGAAACAGACTGAGAAACCAGAGTAAAAGTTTTTCGTGCAAACCTGTTCCCTTTATGCTAGATGAACGAACGTCTCCCAACATGCTCAGTTCTGATAGATAATTCTGTGTGAAAGCCGTCTTTACCTAGCTTGTTGGGAACACAATGTTTCTATTCATTGGCAAACTCAACTCCATACATATATATGGGGATGTACTAGCTCCAACTCTGTTTTACAGTGATAACTCAGGAACATCAAACCGGCACTTAAAAACAGACTGAGAAACCAGAGTAAATGTTTCTCCTGCTACTTGTTCCCTTTGTGCTAGATGAACGAACGTCTCTCCACATGCTCAGTTCTGAGAGATAAGTCTGTGTGAAAGCCGTCCTTCACCTAGCTTGTTGGGAACACAAAGTTTCTTTTCAGTTGCAAAATCCACTCCATACATATCTATGGTTATGGGCTTGCTCCAACTCGGTTTTACAGTGAAAAATGCAGGAACTTCAAACCGGCACTAGGAAACAGACTGAGAAACCAGAGAAAAAGTTTCCCCTGCAACCCGTTCCCTTTCTGCTAGATGAACGAACGTCTTTCCACATGCTCAGTTCTGAGAAGTAAGTTTGTGTGAAAGCCGAACTTCAAGTAACTTGTTGTGAACACAAAGTTTCTTTTCAGTTGCAAACTCAACTCCATACATATATATGGGGAGGGTACTAGCTCCAACTCTGTTTTATAGTGAAAACTGCAGGAACGTCAAACCGGCACTAGGTAACAAACTGAGAAACCAGAGAAATAGTTTTCCCTGCAACCCGTTCCCTTTTTGCTAGATGAACGAAGGTCACTCCACATGCTCAGTTCTGAGAGATATGTCTGTGTGAAAGCCGTCCTTATCCTAGCGTGTTGGGAACACAATGTTTGTATTTATTTGCAAACTCCACTCCATATATATATATGGGAAAGTACTAGCTCCAACTTGGTTTTACAGTGATATCTCAGGAACTTCAAACCGGCACTAGAATACAGACTGAGAAACCAGAGTAAAAGTTTCTAATGCAAACCTTTCCCTTTGTGCTAGATGAACGAACGTCTCTCCACATGCTCAATTCTGAGAGTTAAGTGTGTTTGAATGCCGTCCTTCACCTAGCTTGTTGGGAACACCAAGTTTCTTTTCATTAAAAAACTCCAATCCATACATATCTATGGGTAGTGGCTAGCTCCAACTCGGTTTTACACTGAAAACTGCAGGAAGTTCAAACCGGAACTAGGAAACAGACTGAGAAACCAGAGTAAAATTTTCCCCTGCAACACGTTCCCATTGTGCTAGATGAAAGAAGGTCTCTCCTCATGCTCCGTTCTGAGAGATAAGTGTGATTGAAAGCCGTCCTTCACCTAGCTCGTTGGGAACACAAAGTTTCTTTCCAGTTGCCAACTCCACTACATACATATTTATGGGGAGGCAGTAGATCCAACTTGGTTTTACAGTGATAACTCAGGAACTTCAAACCGGCACTAGGAAACAGACTGGTAAACCAAGGTAAAAGTTTCACCTGCATCCAGTTTCCTTTGTTCTAGATGAACGAACATCTCTCCAGATGCTTATTTCTGAGAGATAAGTGTGTGTGAAGCCTTCCTTCACCTAGCTTTTTGGGAAATCAATGTTTCTTTTCAGTTGAAAACTCCACTCCATACATATATATAGGGAGGTACTAGCTCCAACACGGTTTTTCAGTGAAAACTGCAGGAACTTCAAACCGGCAATAGGAAACAGACTTAGAAACCAGAGTAAAAGTTTCTCCTGCAAACCGATCCCTTTGTGCTAGATGAAGGAACGTCCCTCCACATGCTCAGTTCTGAGAGATAAGTGTGTGTGAAAGCCGTACTTCAACTAGATTGTTGGGAACACAAAGTTCCTTTTCACTTGGAAACCCCACTCCATACATATATATGGGGAAGTACTAGCTCCAACTCGGCTTTACAGTGAAAACTGCTGGAAATTCCAATGGCACTAAGAAACAGACTGAGAAACCTGAGTAAAAGTTTCCCTTGCAACCCGTTCCCTTTGTGCTAGATGAACGAAAGTCTCTCCACATGCTCAGTTCTGAGAGATAAGTGTTTGTGAAAGCCGCCCTTCATATAGCTTGTTGGGAACACAAAGTTTCTTTTCATTAACAAACTCCACTCCATACATATCTATAGGTAGGGACTATCTCCAACTCGGTTTTACAGTGAAAACTGCAGGAAATTCAAAGCGGCACTAGGAAACAGACTGAGAAACCAGAGTAAAAGTTACACCTGCAACCCGTTCAATTTGTGCTAGATGAACGAACGTCTCTCCACATGCTCAGTTCTAAGAGAAGTGTGTGTGAAACCGTCCTTCCATTGGCTTGTTGGGAACACAAATTTTCTTTTAAGTTGCAAACTCCAATCCATACATATCTATGATTAGGGACTAGCTCCAACTCTGTTTTACAGTGAAAACTGCAGGAACTTCTTACGGGCACTAGAAAACAGACTGAGAAACCAGATTAAAAGTTTCTCCTGCAACACGTTCCCTTTGTGATAGATGAACGAACGTCTCTCCACATGCTCAGTTCTTAGAGTTAAGTCTGTGTGAAAGCCGTCCTACAACTAGCTTGTTGGAAACACAAAGCTTCTATAAATTTGCAATCTCCAATCCATACATATATATGGAGGTACTAGCTCCAACTCGGTTTTACAGTGATAACTCAGGAACTTCAATGTGGCACTAGAAAACAGACTGAGAAAATAGAGTAATTGTTTTCCTGCAACCCGTTCCATTTGTGCTAGATGAACGAACTTCTCCCCACATGCTTAGTTCTGAGAGATAAGTCTGTGTGAAAGCTGCCCTTCACCAAGCTTGTTGGGAAAACAAAGTTTCTTTTCAGTTGCAAGCTCTAATCCATACATATAAATGGGGAGGTGCTAGCTAGAACACGGGTTTACAGTGAAAACTGCAGGAACTTCAAACCGGCACTAGGAAACAGACTGAGAAAGCAGAGAAAAAGGTTTCCCTGCAACCCGTTCCCTTTGTGCTAGATGAACGAACTTCTCTCCACATGCTCAGTTCTGAGAGTAGTGTGTGTGAAACAGTCCTTCCATTGGCTTGTTGGGAACACAATTTTCTTTTAAGTTGCAAACTCCAATCCATACATATCTATGATTAGGGATTAGCTCCAACTCTATTTTACAGTGAAAACTGCAGGAACTTCAAACCTGCACTAGAAAACAGACTGAGAAACCAGAGTAAAAGTTTCTCCTGCAACACGTTCCCTTTGTGATAGATGAACGAACGTCTCTCCACATGCTCAATTCTGAGAGAAAAGTGTGTTTCAAAGCCGTGCTTCACCTAGCTTGTTGGGAACACAAAGTTTCTTTTCAGTTGCAAATTCCACTCAATACATATATATGGGGAAGTACTAGCCCCAACTCGGCTTTACAGTGAAAACTGCAGGAAATTCCAACCAGCACTAAGAAACAGACTGAGAAACCAGAGTAAAAGTTTCTCCTGCAACCCGTTCTTTGTGCTAGATGAACGAACGTCTCTCCAAATGCTCAGTTCTGAGAGATATGTCTGTGTGAATGCTGTCCTTCACACAGCTTGTTTGGAACACAAAGTATCTTTTCAGTTGAAAATTCCACTCCATACATGTCTATGGGTATGTGCTAGCTCCAACTCGGTTTTACAGTGAAAACTGCAGGAATTTCAAACCGGCACTAGGAAAGAGACTTAGAAACCAGAGTAAAAGATTCTCCTGCAACCAGTTCCCTTTGTGTTAGATGAACGAACGCCTCTACACATGCTCAATTCTGAGAGATAAGTGTGTTTGAAAGCCGTACTTCACCTAGCTTGTAGGGAACACAAAGTTTCTTTTCAGTTTCAAACTCCAATCCATACATATATATGGGGAAGTACTAGCTCCAAATCGGCTTTACAGTGAAAAGTGCAGGAACTTCCAACAGGCACTAAGAAACAGACTGAGAAACCAGAGTAAAAGTTTCCCTTGCAAACCGTTCCCTTTT
The DNA here is from genome assembly GCF_009834535.1 of Camelus ferus. Taxonomy (NCBI): domain Eukaryota; kingdom Metazoa; phylum Chordata; class Mammalia; order Artiodactyla; family Camelidae; genus Camelus; species Camelus ferus. The sequence continues at coordinate 1,586,371 of NC_045703.1, forward strand.
TGCTAGATGAAAGAAAGTCTCTCCACATGCTCAGTTCTGAGACATAAATGTGTGTGAAAGCCATCCTTCATATAGCATGTTGGGAACCCAAAGATTCTTTTCAGTTGCAAACTCCACTCCATAAATATACATGAGGAGGCACTAGCACCAACTCGGTTTTACTGTGAAAACTGCAGGAATTTCAAACCGGCTCTAGGAAACAGACTGAGAAACCAGAGTAAAAGTTTCTACTGCAAAACGGTCCCTTTGTGCTAGATGAACGAACTTCTCTCCAAATGCTCAGTTCTGAGAGTTAAGTGTGTGTGATAGCCGTCCTTCAAATAGCTTGTTGGGAACACAAAGTTTCTTTTCATTAACACACTCCAATCCATACATATCTATGGATAGGGAATAGCTCCAACTCGGTTTTACAGGGAAAACTGCAGAAAATTCCAACCGGCACTAGGAAACAGAATGAGAAACCAGAGTAAAAGTTTCTCCTGCAACCCATTCACTTTGAGCTAGATGAACGAACGTCTCTCCACATGCTCAGTTCTGAGATAAGTGTGTGTGAAAGCCGTCTTCAATTGGCTTTTGGGAACACAATTTTTGTTTTAAGTTGCAAACTCCAATCCATACATATCTATGATTAGGGACTAGCTCCAACTCGGTTTTACAGTGAATACTGCAGGAACTTCAAACCGGCACTAGAAAACAGACTGAGAATCAAAAGTAAAGTTTCCCCTGCAACCCGTTCCCTTTGTGCTAGATGAACGAACGTCTCTCCAAATGCTCAGTTCTGAGAGATAAGTGTGTGTGAAAGCCGTCCTTCACATAGCTTTTTGGGAAAACAAAGTTTCTTTTCATTAACAAACTCCACTCCATACATATCTATGGTTAGGGACTAGCTCCAACTCGGTTTTACAGTGAAAACTGACGGAAATTCAAACCGGCACTAGGAAACAGAATGAGAAACCAGAGTAATAGTTTCTCCTGCAACACGTTCACTTTGTGCTACATGAACAAACGTCTCTCATCATGCTCAGTTCTGAGATATGTGTGTGTGAAAACTGTCCTTCCCTTGGCTTGTTAGGAACACAATGTTTCTTTTAAGTTGCAAACTCCAATCCATACATATCTATGATTAGGGACAAACTCCAACTCGGTTTTACAGTGAAAACTGCAGGAACTTCAAAACGGCACTTGAAAACAGACTGAGAAACCAGAGTAAATGTTTCTCCTTCAACACGTTCCCTTTGAGCTAGATAATCGAACGTCTCTCCACATGCTCAGTTCTGAGAGATAAGTGTGTGTTAAAGACATTCTTCACATAGCATGTTGGGAACACTAAGACTCTTTTATGTTACAAACTCCACTGCATACATATTTATGGGTAGGTACTAACTCCAACTCTGATTGACATGAAAACTGCAGGAAATTAAAACCGGCTATAGGAAACAGACTGAGAATCCAGAGTAAAAATTTCCCCTGCAACCCATTCCCTTTGTGCTAGATGAACGAACGTCTCTCCACATGCTCAATTCTGAGAGATAAGTGTATTTGAATGCCGTCTTCACCTAGCTTGTTGGGAACACAAAGTTTCTTTTCAGTTGCCAACTCGTCTCCATACATATCTATGGGTATGGGCTAGCTCCAACTCGGTTTTACAGTGATAACTCAGAAACTTCAAACCGGCACTAGAAAACAGACTGAGAAACCAGAGTAAAAATTTCTCCTGCAACCCGTTACCTTTGTGCTAAATGAACGAACGTCTCTCCACATGCTCAGATCTGAGAGATAAGTCTCTGTGAAAGCCTATCTTCACCTAGCTTGTTGGGAACACAAAGTTTCTTTTCAGTTGCAAACTCCATTCCATACATATATATGGGGAGGTACTAGCTCCAAATCGGTTTTACAGTGAAAACTGCAGGAATGTCAAACCGGCACTTGGAAACAGACTGAGAAACCAGAGTAAAAGTTTTTCGTGCAACCTGTTCCCTTTTTGCTAGATGAACGAACGTCTCCCAACATGCTCAGTTCTGATAGATAATTCTGTGTGAAAGCCGTCTTTACCTAGCTTGTTGGGAACACAATGTTTCTATTCATTGGCAAACTCAACTCCATACATATATATGGGGATGTACTAGCTCCAACTCTGTTTTACAGTGATAACTCAGGAACATCAAACCGGCACTTAAAAACAGACTGAGAAACCAGAGTAAATGTTTCTCCTGCTACTTGTTCCCTTTGTGCTAGATGAACGAACGTCTCTCCACATGCTCAGTTCTGAGAGATAAGTCTGTGTGAAAGCCGTCCTTCACCTAGCTTGTTGGGAACACAAAGTTTCTTTTCAGTTGCAAAATCCACTCCATACATATCTATGGTTATGGGCTTGCTCCAACTCGGTTTTACAGTGAAAAATGCAGGAACTTCAAACCGGCACTAGGAAACAGACTGAGAAACCAGAGAAAAAGTTTCCCCTGCAACCCGTTCCCTTTCTGCTAGATGAACGAACGTCTTTCCACATGCTCAGTTCTGAGAAGTAAGTTTGTGTGAAAGCCGTACTTCAAGTAACTTGTTGTGAACACAAAGTTTCTTTTCAGTTGCAAACTCAACTCCATACATATATATGGGGAAGTACTAGCTCCAACACGGTTTTACAGTGAAAACTGCAGGAATTTCAAAACGGCACTAGGAAACAGACTTAGAAACCTGAGTAAAAGATTCTCCTGCAATCAGTTCCCTTTGTGCTAGATGACCGAACTTCTCTACATATGCTCAGATCTGAGAGATAATTGTGTTAAAGCAGTCCTTCACATAGCTTGTTGGGGACACAATGTTTCTTTTAAGTTGCAGACTCCAATCCATACATATCTATGATTAGGTAGTAGCTCCAAATCGGTTTTACTGTGAAAACTGCAGGAACTTCAAACCGGCACTAGAAAACAGACTGAGAAACCAGAGTAAAAATTTCTCCTGTACCACGTTCCCTTGGTGATATATTAACGAACGTCTCTCCACATGCTCAATTCTGAGAGATATTTGTCTTTGAAAGCCGTGCTACACCTAGCTTGTTGGAAACACAAAGTTTATTTCCAGTTGAATACTCCACTCCATAAATATATATATGGGGAGGTAATATCTCAAAATCGTTTTTACAGTGAAAATTACAGGAACTTCAAACCGGCACTAGGAAACAGTCTGTGAATCCAGAGTAAAACTTTCACCTGCAAACCGTTCCATTTGTGCTAGATGAACGACCGTCTCTCCACATGCTCAGTTCTGAGAGATAAGTGTGTGTGAAAGACATCTTTCACATAGCATGTTGGGAACACAAAGATTCTTTTCAGAAGCAAACTCCACTCCATACATATCTATGGGTATGTGCTAGCTCCAACTCGGTTTTACAGTGAAAAATGCAGGAACTTCAAACCGGCACTAGGAAACAGTCTGAGAATCCAGAGTAAAAGTTACTCCTGCAAACATTTCCCTTTGTGATAAATGAAGGAACGTCTCCCCACATGCTCAGTTCTGAGAGATATGTCTGTGTGAAAGCCGTCCTTCACCTAACTTGTTGGGAACACAAAGTTCCTATTCATTTGCAAACTCCACTCCTTACATATATATGGGCAGGTACTAGCTCCAACTCTCTTTTACAGTGATAACTCAGGAACTTCAAACCGGCACTAGGAAACAGACTGAGAAACCAGAGTAAAAGTTTCTCCTGAAACCCGTTCCCTTTGTGCTAGATGAACGAACGTCTCTCCACATGCTCAGTTCTGAGACATAAGTGTGTGTGAAAGCCGACCTTCACCTAACTTGTTGGGAACACAAAGTTTCTTTTCAGTAGCCAACTCCACTCCATACATATCAATGGTTATGGCTACCTCCAACACGGTTTTACAGTGAAAACTGCCGGAACTTCAAACCGGCACTAGGAAACATACTGATAAACCAGAGTAAAAGTTTCTCCTGCAACCCGTTCACTTTGTGCTAGATGAACGAACGTCTCTCCACATGCTCAGTTCTGAGAGATAAGTGTGTGTGAAAGCCGTACTTCACTTAGCTTGTGGGGAACAGAAAGTTTCTTTTCAGTTGCCAAATCAACTCCATACATACTTATGGGTAGGTACTATCTCCAACAATCTTTTACAGTGAAAACTGCAGGAACTTCAAACCGGCACTAGGAAAAAGACTGAGAAACCAGAGTAAAATTTCTCCTGCAAACCGTTCCCTTTGTGATAGATGAACGAACGTCTCTCCACATGCTCAGTCCTGAGAGATAAGTGTGTGTGAAAGCCGTTCTTCACATAGCTTTTTGGGAATACATAGTTTCTTTTCATTAAAACTTCACTCCATACATATCTATGGGGAGGTACTAGCTCCAACTCTGTTTTAAAGGGAAAACTGCAGGAACATCAAACCGGCACTAGGAAACAGACTGAGCAACCAGATTAAAAGTTTCTCCTGCAACCCGTTCCCTTTGTGATAGATGAACGAACGTCTCTCCACATGCTCAGTTCTGAGAGATAAGTGTGTGTGAAAGACATCTTTCACATAGCATGTTGGGAACACAAAGATTCTTTTCAGTAGCAAAATCCACTCCATACATATCAATGGGTATGTGCTGGGTCCAACTCGGTTTTACAGTGAAAAATGCAGGAACTTCAAACCGGCACTAGGAAACAGTCTGAGAATCCAGAGTAAAAGTTTCTCCTGCAAACCTTTCCCTTTGTGATAGATGAAGGAACGTCTCCCCACATGCTCAGTTCTGAGAGATATGTCTGTGTGAAAGCCGTACTTCACCTAATTTGTTGGGAACACAAAGTTCCTATTCATTTGCAAACTCCACTCCTTACATATATATGGGCAGGTACTAGCTCCAACTCGATTTTACTTTGATAACTCAGGAACTTCATACCGGCACTAGGAAACAGACTGAGAAACCAGAGTAAAAGTTTCTCCTGCAACCCGTTCCCTTTGTGCTAGATGAACGAACGTCTCTCCACATGCTCAGTTCTGAGACATAAGTGTGTGTGAAAGCCGACCTTCAACTAACTTGTTGGGAACACAAAGTTACTTTTCAGTAGCCAACTCCACTCCATACATATCAATGGTTATGGCTAGCTCCAACACGGTTTTACAGTGAAAACTGCAGGAACTTCAAACCGGCACTAGGAAACATACTGAGAAACCAGAGTAAAAGTTTCTCCTGCAACACGTTCACTTTGTGCTAGATGAACGAACGTCTCTCCACATTCTCAGTTCTGAGAGATAAGTGTGTGTGAAAGCCGTCCTTCACGTAGCTTGTGGGGAACACAAAGTTTCTTTTCAGTTGCCATCTCCAATCCATACATATCTATGATTAGGGCTAGTTCCAACTCGGTTTAAGGTGAAAACTGCAGGAACTTCAAACCGGCACTAGAAAACAGACTGAGAATCCAGAGTAAAAGTTTCCCTGCAAAAGTTCCTTTTCTGATAGATGAACGAACGTCTATCCACATGCTCAGTTCTAAAACATAAGTGTGTTTGAAAGCCGTCCTTCACCAAGCTTGTTGGGATCACAAAGTTTCTTTTCAGTTGCAAACTCCAATCCATACATTATATGGGGAGTTTCTAGCTCCAAATCTGTTTTACAGTGAAAACTGCAGGAACTTCTAACCGGCACTAGGAAACAGACTGAGAAACCAGAGAAAAAGTTTCCCCTGAAAACCTTTCCCTTAGTGCTAGATGAACGAATGTCTCTCCACATGCTCATTTCTGTGACATAAGTGTATGTGAAAACCGTACTTCACCTTGCTTGTTGGGAACACAAAGTTTCTTTTCAGTAGAAATTTCCACTCCATAAATATCTATGGGTATGGGCTAGCTCCAACTCGGTTTTACAGTGAAAAATGCAGGAACTTCAAACCGGCACTAGGAAACAGTCTTAGAATCCAGAATAAAAGTTTGTCCTGCAAGCCGTTCCCATTGTGATAGATGAACGAACATCTTTCCACATGCTCAATTCTGAGAGATAAGTGTGATTGAAAGCCGCCTTCACCTAGCTTGTTGGGAACACAAAGTTTCTTTTCAGTTGCAAATTCCACACCACACATATATATGAGGAGTTACTAGCTCCAACTCGGTTTTACAGTAAAAACTGCAGGAACATCAAACAGGCATTTGGAAACAGACTGAGAACCAGAGTAAAAGTTTCTCCTGCAACACGTTCCCTTTGTGCTAGATGATCGAAATTCTCTCCACATTCTCAGTTCTGAGGAATAAGTGTGTGTGAAAGCCGACCTTCAACTAGCTTGTTGGGAACACAAAGTTTCTTTTCTGTAGAAAACTCCACACCATACATATCTATGGGTTTGGGCTAGCTCCAACTCTGTTCTACAGTGAAAAATGCAGGAACTTCAAACCGGCACTAGGAAAAAGACTGAGAAAGCAGAGTAAAACTTTCTCCTGCAACCCGTTCCCTTTGTGCTAGATGAACGAACGTCTCTCCACATGCTCAGATCTGAGAGATAAGTGTGTTTGAAAGCCGACCTTCACCTAGCTTGTTGGGAACACAAAGTTTCTTTTCATTTGCAAACTCCAATCCATATATATTTATAGGTAGGGTCTAGCTCCAACTCGGTTTTACAGTGAAAACTGCAAGAACTTCAAACCAGCACTAGGAAACAGACTAAGAAACAGGGTAAAAATTTCTCCTGCAACCCGTTCCCTTTGTGCTAGATGAACGACCGTCTCTCCAAATGCTCAGTTCTGAGAGTTAAGTGTGTGTGATAGCCGTCCTTCACATAGCTTGTTGGGAACACAAAGTTTCTTTTCATTAACAAACTCCAATCCATACATATCTATGGGTAGGGACTAGCTCCAACTCGGTTTTACACTGAAAACTGCAGGAAGTTCAAACCGGAACTAGGAAACAGACTGAGAAACCAGAGTAAAATTTTCCCCTGCAACACGTTCCCATTTTGCTAGATGAAAGAAGGTCTCTCCTCATGCTCCGTTCTGAGAGATAAGTGTGTTGAAAGCCGTCCTTCACCTAGCTTGTTGGGAAAACAAAGTTTCTTTCCAGTTGCCAACTCCACTACATACATATTTATGGGGAGGCAGTAGATCCAACTTGGTTTTACAGTGATAACTCAGGAACTTCAAACCGGCACTAGGAAACAGACTGATAAACCAAGGTAAAAGTTTCACCTGCATCCAGTTTCATTTGTTCTAGATGAACGAACATCTCTCCAGATGCTTATTTCTGAGAGATAAGTGTGTGTGAAGCCTTCCTTCACTTAGCTTTTTGGGAACACAAAGTTTCTTTTCAGTTGCAAACTCCAATCCATACATATATATGGGGATTTACAAGCTCCAACTCGAATTTACAGTGAAACTTGCAGGAACTTCAAACCGGCACTAGGAATCAGACTGAGAATCCAGAGTAAATGTTTCTCCTGCAAACTTTTCCCTTTGTGTTAGATGAACGAACGTCTCTCCACATGCTCAGTTCTAAGGAATAACAGTGTATGAAAGCCGACCTTCATTTAGCTTGTTCGGAACACAAAGTTTTTTTTCAGTAGCAAACCACACTCCATAAATATTTATGGGTTTGAGCTAGCTCCAACTCGATTTTACAGTGAAAACTGCAGGAAATTCAAACTGGCACTAGGAAACAGACTGAGAAACCAGAGTAAAATTTCTCCTGCAACCCGTTCCTTTGTGCTAGATGAACGAACGTCTCTCCACATGCTCAGTTCTGAGATAATAATAAGTGTGAAAGCCGTCCTTCAACTAGCTTGTTTGGAACACAAAATTTCTTTCAGGTTGCAAAATCCACTCCATATATATATACTTGGATGTACTAGCTCCAACTCTGTTTTACAGTGAAAACTGCAGGAATTTCAAACCGGCACTAGGAAACATACTGAGAAACTAGAGTAAAATTTTCTACTGCAAACCTTTCCATTCGTGCGAGATGAACGAACGTCTCTCCACATGCTCTGATCTGAGAGATAAGTGTCTGTGAAAGCCATTCTTTAAACAGCTTGTTTGGAATACAAAGATTCTTTTCAGTTACCAACTCCACTCCATATATATATAAGGGAAAGTACTACCTCCAACGCGGTTTTACAGTGAAAACTGCAGGAACTTCAAACCGGCAATAGGAAACAGACTGAGAATCCAGAGTAAAAGTTTCTCCTGCAACCCGTTCCCTTGGTGCTAGATGAACGAACGTCTCCCCACATGCTCAGTTCTTAGAGATAAGTGTGTGTGAAAGCCTTCCTTCACCTATCTTGTTGGGAACAGAAAGATTCTTTTCAGTTGCCAACTCCACTCAATACATATATATGGGGATGTACTAGCTCCTACTCTGTTTTACAGGGAAAACTGCAGGAACTTCAATACGGCACTAGGAAACAGACTGAGAAACCAGGGTAATAGTTTCTCCTGCAACACGTTTCCTTTGTGATAGATGAACGAACGTCCCTCCACATGCTCAGTTCTGAGAGATAAGTGTGTGTGAAAGCCGTCCTTCAACTAGCTTGTGGGGAACACAAAGTTTATTTTCATTTGCAAACTCCAATCCATATATATTTATCGGTAGGGTCTAGCTCCAACTCGGTTTTACAGTGAAAACTGCAAGAACTTCAAACCGGCACTAGGAAACAGACTAAGAAAACAGGGTAATAATTTCTCCTGCAAACCGTTCCCTTTGTACTAGATGAACGACCGTCTCTACAAATGCTCAGTTCTGAGTTAAGTGTGTGTGATAGCCGTCCTTCACATAGCTTGTTGGGAACACAAAGTTTCTTTTCATTAACAAACCCGAATCCATACATATCTATGGGTAGGGAATAGCTCCAACTCGGTTTTACAGGGAAAACTGCAGGAAATTCCAACCGGCACTAGGAAACAGAATGAGAAACCAGAGTAAAAGTTTCTCCTGCAACCCATTCACTTTGTGCTAGATGAACGAACGTCTCTCCACATGCTCATTTCTGAAATAAGTGTGTGTGAAAGCCGTCCTTCCATTGGCTTGTTGGGAACACAATTTTTGTTTTAAGTTGCAAACTCCAATCCATACATATCTATGATTAGGGACTAGCTCCAACTCGGTTTTACAGTGAAAACTGCAGGAACTTCAAACCGGCAATAGGAAACAGACTTAGAAACCAGAGTAAAAGTTTCTCCTGCAAACCGATCCCTTTGTGCAAGATGAAGGAACGTCCCTCCACATGCTCAGTTCTGAGAGATAAGTGTGTGTGAAAGCCGTACTTCAACTAGATTGTTGGGAACACAAAGTTCCTTTTCACTTGGAAACCCCACTCCATACATATATATGGGGAAGTACTAGCTCCAACTCGGCTTTACAGTGAAAACTGCTGGAAATTCCAATGGCACTAAGAAACAGACTGAGAAACCTGAGTAAAAGTTTCCCTTGCAACCCGTTCCCTTTGTGCTAGATGAACGAAAGTCTCTCCACATGCTCAGTTCTGAGAGATAAGTGTTTGTGAAAGCCGCCCTTCATATAGCTTGTTGGGAACACAAAGTTTCTTTTCATTAACAAACTCCACTCCATACATATCTATGGGTAGGGACTATCTCCAACTCGGTTTTACAGTGAAAACTGCAGGAAATTCAAAGCGGCACTAGGAAACATACTGAGAAACCAGAGTAATAGTTACTCCTGCAACCCATTCTAATTGTGCTAGATGAACGAACGTCTCTCCACATGCTCAGTTCTGAGAGAAGTGTGTGTGAAACCGTCCTTCCATTGGCTTGTTGGGAACACAAATTTTCTTTTAAGTTGAAAACACCAATCCATACATATCTATGATTAGGGACTAGCTCCAACTCTGTTTTACAGTGAAAACTGCAGGAAATTCATATGAGCACTAGAAAACAGACTGAGAATCCAGATTAAAAGTTTCTCCTGCAACACGTTCCCTTTGTGATAGATGAACGAACGTCTCTCCACATGCTCATTTCTGACAGTAAAGTCTGTGTGAAAGCCGTCCTTCAACTAGCTTGTTGGAAACACAAAGCTTCTATAAATTTGCAATCTCCAATCCATACATATATATATGGAAGTACTAGCTCCAACTCGGTTTTACATTGATAACTCAGGAACTTCAATGTGGCACTAGAAAACAGACTGAGAATATAGAGTAATTGTTTCTCCTGCAACCCGTTCCATTTGTGCTAGATGAACGAACTTCTCCCCACATGCTAAGTTCTGAGAGATAAGTCTGTGTGAAAGCTGTCCTTCACCAAACTTCTTGGGAAAACAAAGTTTCTTTTCAGTTGCAAGCTTTAATCAATACATATATATGGGGAGGTGCTAGCTAGAACACGGGTTTACAGTGAAAACTGCAGGAACTTCAAACCGGCACTAGGAAACAGACTGAGAAAGCAGAGAAAAAGTTTTCCCTGCAACCCGTTCACTTTGTGCTAGATGAACGAACTTCTCTCCACATGCTCAGTTCTGAGAGTAGTGTGTGTGAAAACGTCCTTCCATTGGCTTGTTGGGAACACAATTTTTCTTTTAAGTTGCAAACTCCAATCCATACATATCTATGATTAGGGATTAGCTCCAACTCTATTTTACAGTCAAAACTGCAGGAACTTCAAACCGGCACTAGAAAACAGACTGAGAAACCAGAGTAAAATTTCTCCTGCAACCCCTTCTTTGTGCTAGATGAAAAAACGTCTCTCCAAATGCTCAGTTCTGAGAGATATGTATGTGTGAATGCTGTCCTTCACACAGCTTGTATAGAACACAAAGTATCTTTTCAGTTGAAAATTCCACTCCATACATGTCTACGGGTATGTGCTAGCTCCAACTCGGTTTTACAGTGAAAACTGCAGGAATTTCAAACCGGCACTAGGAAACAGACTTAGAAACCAGAGTAAAAGATTCTCCTGCATACATTTCCCTTTGTGTTAGATGAACGAACGCCTCTACACATGCTCAATTCTGAGAGATAACTGTGTTTGAAAGCCGTACTTCACCTAGCTTGTAGGGAACACAAAGTTTCTTTTCAGATTCAAACTCCAATCCATACATATATATGGGGAAGTACTAGCTCCAAATCGGCTTTACAGTGAAAACTGCAGGAACTTCCAACAGGCACTAAGAAACAGACTGAGAAACCACAGTAAAAGTTTCCCTTGCAAACCGTTCCCTTTGTGCTAGATGAACGAAAGTCTCTCCACATGCTCAGTTCTGAGAGAAGTCTGTGTGAAAGCCGTCCTACCGTTAGCTTGTTGGGAACACAATGTTTCTTTTAAGTTTCAAAATCTAATCCATATATATCTATGATTAGGGACTAGCTCCAACTCGGCTTTACAGTGAAAACTGCAGGAAATTCAAACCGGCACTACAAAACAGACTGAGAAACTAGAGTAAAAGTTTCTCCTGCATCACGTTCCCTTTGTGATAGATGAAGGAAAGTCTCTCCACATGCTCAATTCTGAGAGATATGTGTCTTTGAAAGCCGTGCTTCACCTAGCTTGTTGGGAACACAAAGTTAATTTTCAGTTGCAAACTCCACTCCATACATAAATATGGGAAGGTACTAGCTCCAACTCGGTTTTAAAGTGATAACTCAGGAACTTCAAAACGGCACTAGAATACAGACAGAGAAACCATAGTAAAATTTCTCATGCAGAACGTTCCCTTTGTGCTAGATGAAAGAAAGTCTCTCCACATGCTCAGTTCTGAGAGATAATTCTGTGTGAAAGCCGTATTTCAGCTTGCTTGTTGGGAACACAAAGTTTCTTTTTAGTTGCCAACTCCACTCCATACATATATATGGGGAAGTACTAGCACCAAATCGGTTTTACAGTGAAAACTGAAGGAAGTTCAAACCAGCACTAGGAAACAGACTTAGAAACCAGAGTAAAAGATTCTCCTGCAACCAGTTCCCTTTGTGCTAGATGATCGAACGTCTCTCCACATGCTCAGTTCTGAGAGATAAGTGTGTGTTAAAGACATTCTTCACATAGCATGTTGGGAACACTAAGACTCTTTTATGTTACAAACACCACTGCATAAATATTTATGGGTAGGTACTAAATCCAACTCGGATTTACATGAAAACAGCAGGAAATTCAAACCGGTTATAGGAAACAGACTGAGAATCCAGAGTAAAAATTTCTCCTGCAACCCATTCCCTTAGTGCTAGATGAACGAACGTCTCTCCACATGCTCAATTCTGAGAGATAAGTGTATTTGAATGCCGTCTTCAACTAGCTTGTTGGGAACACAAAGTTTCTTTTCAGTTGCCAACTCGTCTCCATACATATCTATGGGTATGGGCTAGCTCCAACTCGGTTTTACAGTGATAACTCAGAAACTTCAAACCGGCACTAGAAAACAGACTGAGAAACCAGAGTAAAAATTTCTCCTGCAACCCGTTAAGTTTGTGCTAAATGAACGAACGTCTCTCCACATGCTCAGATCTGAGAGATAAGTCTCTGTGAAAGCCTATCTTCACCTAGCTTGTTGGGAACACAAAGTTTCTTTTCAGTTGCAAACTCCATTCCATACATATATATGGGGAGGTACTAGCTCCAAATCGGTTTTACAGTGAAAACTGCAGGAATGTCAAACCGGCACTTGGAAACAGACTGAGAAACCAGAGTAAAATTTTTCGTGCAACCTGTTCCCTTTTTGCTAGATGAACGAACGTCTCCCAACATGCTCAGTTCTGATAGATAATTCTGTGTGAAAGCCGTCTTTAGCTTGCTTGTTGGGAACACAATGTTTATATTCATTAGCAAACTCAACTCCATACATATCTATGGGGATGTACTAGCTCCAACTCTGTTTTACAGTGATAACTCAGGAACATCAAACCGGCACTTAAAAACTAACTGAGAAACCAGAGTAAATGTTTCTCCTGCAAATTGTTCCCTTTGTGTTAGATGAAAGAACGTCTCTCCACATGCTCAGTTCTGAGAGATAAGTCTGTGTGAAAGCCGTCCTTCACCTAGCTTGTTGGGAACACAAAGTTTCTTTTCAGATGCAAAATCCACTCCATACATATCTATGGTTATGGGCTTGCTCCAACTCGGTTTTACAGTGTAAAATGCAGGAACTTCAAACCGGCACTAGGAAACAGACTGAGAAACCAGAGAAAAAGTTTCCCCTGCCACCCGTTCCCTTTCTGCTAGATGAACGAACGTCTTTCCACATGCTCAGTTCTGAGAAGTAAGTTTGTGTGAAAGCCGAACTTCAAGTAACTTGTTGTGAACACAAAGTTTCTTTTCAGTTGCAAACTCAACTCCATACATATATATGGGGAGGTACTAGCCCCAACTCTGTTTTATAGTGAAAACTGCAGGAATGTCAAACCGGCACTAGGTAACAAACTGAGAAACCAGAGAAATAGTTTTCCCTGCAACCCGTTCCCTTTGTGCTACATGAACGAAAGTCACTCCACATGCTCAGTTCTGAGAGATATGTCTGTGTGAAAGCCGTCCTTATCCTAGCTTGTTGGGAACACAAAGTTTCTATTTATTTGCAAACTCCACTCCATACATATATATGGGAAAGTACTAGCTCCAACTTGGTTTTACAGTGATATCTCAGGAACTTCAAATTGGCACTAGAATACAGACTGAGAAATCAGAATATATGTTTCTAATGCAAACCGTTCCCTTTGTGCTAGATGAACGAACGTCTCTCCACATGCTCAATTCTGAGAGTTAAGTGTGTTTGAATGCCGTCCTTCACCTAGCTTGTTGGGAACACCAAGTTTCTTTTCATTAAAATACTCCAATCCATACATATCTATGGGTAGGGACTAGCTCCAACTCGGTTTTACACTGAAAACTGCAGGAAGTTCAAACCGGCACTAGGAAACAGACTGAGAAACCAGAGTAAAATTTTCCCCTGAAACACGTTCCCATTGTGCTACATGAAAGAAGGTCTCTCCTCATGCTCCGTTCTGAGAGATAAGTGTGATTGAAAGCCGTCCTTCACCTAGATTGTTGGGAACACAAAGTTTCTTTCTAGTTGCCAACTCCACTGCATACATATTTATGGGGAGGCAGTAGATCCAACTTGGTTTTACAGTGATAACTCAGGAACTTCAAACCGGCACTAGGAAACAGACTGATAAACCAAGGTAAAAGTTTCACCTGCATCCAGTTTCATTTGTTCTAGATGAACGAACATCTCTCCAGATGCTTATTTCTGAGAGATAAGTGTGTGTGAATCCTTCCTTCAGCTAGCTTTTTGGGAACTCAATGTTTCTTTTCAGTTGAAAACTCCACTCCATACATATATATAGGGAGGTACTAGCTCCAACACGGTTTTTCAGTGAAAACTGCAGGAACTTCAAACCGGCAATAGGAAACAGACTTAGAAACCAGAGTAAAAGTTTCTCCTGCAAACCGTTCCCTTTGTGCTAGATGAAGGAACGTCCCTCCACATGCTCAGTTCTGAGAGATAAGTGTGTGTGAAAGCCGTACTTCAACTAGATTGTTGGGAACACAAAGTTTTTTTTCACTTGGAAACCCCACTCCATACATATATATGGGGAAGTACTAGCTCCAACTCGGCTTTACAGTGAAAACTGCTGGAAATTCCAATGGCACTAAGAAACAGACTGAGAAACCTGAGTAAAAGTTTCTCTTGCAACCCGTTCCCTTTGTGCTAGATGAACAAAAGTCTCTCCACATGCTCAGTTCTGAGAGATAAGTGTTTGTGAAAGCCGCCCTTCATATAGCTTGTTGGGAACACAAAGTTTCTTTTCATTAACAAACTCCACTCCATACATATCTATAGGTAGGGACTATCTCCAACTCGGTTTTACAGTGAAAACTGCAGGAAATTCAAAGCGGCACTAGGAAACAGACTGAGAAACCAGAGTAATAGTTACACCTGCAACCCGTTCAATTTGTGTTAGATGAACGAACGTCTCTCCACATGCTCAATTCTGAGAGAAAAGTGTGTTTGAAAGCCGTGCTTCACCTAGCTTGTTGGGAACACAAAGTTTCTTTTCAGTTGCAAATTCCACTCAATACATATATATGGGGAAAGTACTAGCCCCAACTCTGCTTTACAGTGAAAACTGCAGGAAATTCCAACCAGCACTAAGAAACAGAGTGAGAAACCAGAGTAAAACTTTCTCATGCAACCCGTTCCTTTGTGCTAGATGAACGAACGTCTCTCCAAATGCTCAGTTCTGAGAGATATGTCTGTGTGAATGCTGTACTTCACACAGCTTGTTTGGAACACAAAGTATCTTTTCAGTTGAAAATTCCACTCCATACATGTCTATGGGTATGTGCTAGCTCCAACTCGGTTTTACAGTGAAAACTGCAGGAATTTCAAACCGGCACTAGGAAACAGACTTAGAAACCAGAGTAAAAGATTCTCCTGCAACCAGTTCCCTTTGTGTTAGATGAACGAACGCCTCTACACATGCTCAATTCTGAGAGATAATTGTGTTTGAAAGCCGTACTTCACCTAGCTTGTAGGGAACACAAAGTTTCTTTTCAGTTTCAAACTCCAATCCATACATATATATGGGGAAGTACTAGCTCCAAATCGGCTTTACAGTGAAAACTGCAGGAACTTCCAACAGGCACTAAGAAACAGACTGAGAAACCAGAGTAAAAGTTTCCCTTGCAAACCGTTCCCTTTTTGCTAGATGAACGAAAGTCTCTCCACATGCTCAGTTCTGAGACATAAATGTGTGTGAAAGCCATCCTTCATATAGCATGTTGGGAACCCAAAGATTCTTCTCAGTTGCAAACTCCACTCCATACATATACATGAGGAGGCACTAGCACCAACTCGGTTTTACTGTGAAAACTGCAGGAATTTCAAACCGGCTCTAGGAAACAGACTGAGAAACCAGAGTAAAAGTTTCTCCTGCAACCAGTTCCATTTGTGCTAGATGAACGAACGTCTCTCCACATGCTCAGTTCTGAGAGATATGTCTGTGTGAAAGGCTTCCTACAACTAGCTTATTGGAAACACAAAGCTTCTATAAATTTGCAATTTCCAACCAATACATATATATGGGGAGGTACTAGCTCCAACTCCGTTTTACAGTGATAACTCAGGAACTTCAAACCGGCACTAGAAAACAGACTGAGAATACAGAGTAAATGTTTCTCCTGCAACCCGTTCCCTTTGTGCTAGATGAACGAACTTCTCTCCACATGCTCAATTCTGAGATATAAGTGTGTTTGAAAGCCGTACTTCACCTAGCTTGTTGGGAACACAAAATTCTTTTCAGTTGCCAAATCCACTCCATAAATATATATGTGTTAGTACTAGTTACAACTCTGTTTTACAGTGAAAACTGCAGGAATTTTAAACAAGCACTAGGAAACAGACTTAGAAACCAGAGTAATAGATTCACCTGCAACCATTTCCCTTTGTGCTAGATGAATGAACGTCTCTACACATGCTCAGATCTGAGAGATAAGTGTGTTAAAGCCGTCCTTCATATAGCTCGTTGGGAACACAAATTTCTTTTCATTTAAATATTCCACTCCATACAAATCTATGGGTAGGGACTAGTTCCAACTCGGATTTACAGTGAAAACTGCAGGAAATTCATACCAGCACTAGGAAACATACTGAGAAAGCAGCGTAAATTTTCTCCTGCAACCCGTTCATTTTCTGCTATATGAACGAACGTCTTTCCACATGCTCAGTTCTGACATAAGTGTGTGTGAAATCCGTCCATCACCTAGCTTGCTGGGAACACAAATATTCTTTTCAATTGCCATTTCCAATCGATACATATCTATGATTAGGGCTAGTTCCAACTCGGTTTTAGGGTGAAAACTGCAGGAACTTCAAACCGGCACTAGAAAACAGACTGAGAATCCAGAGTAAAAGTTTCCCTGCAAAAGTTCCTTTTCTGATAGATGAACGAACGTCTATCCACATGCTCAGTTCTGAAATATATGTGTGTGTGAAAGCCGTCCTTCACCTTGCTTGTTGGGAACACAAAGTTTCTTTTCAATTGCCAACTCCACTCCATACATATATATGGGTATGGACTAGCTCCAACTCGGTTTTACAGTGAAAACTGCAGGAACTTCAAACCGGCAGTAGGAAACAGAATGAGAAACCAGAGTAAAATTTTCTCATGCAACCAGTTCCCTTTCTGCTAGATGAACGAAAGTCTCTCCACATGCTCAGTTCTGAGAGATATGTCTGTGTGAAAGCCGTCCTTCACGTAGCTTGTTGGGAACACAAAGTATCTTTTCAGTTGCCAACTCCACTCCATACATATATATGGGGTAGTAGTAGTTCGAACTCGGTGTTACAGTGAAAACTTCAGGAACTTGGACCTGGCACTTAGAAACAGACTTAGAAATCAGAGTAAAAGTTTCTACTGCAACCCGTTTCCTTTGTGCTAGATGAACGAAAGTCACTCCACATGCTCAGTTCTGAGAGATAAGTGTGTATCAAAGCCGTCCTTCACATAGCTTGTTGGGAACACAAAGTTTCTTTTTTTAACAAACTCCACTCCATACATATCTATGGGTAGGGACAATCTCCAACTCGGTTTTACAGTGAAAACTGTAGGAAATTCAAACCTGCACTAGGAAACAGACTGAGAAACCAGAGTAAAAGTTTCTCATGCAACCAATTCCCTTTCTGCTAGATGAACGAACGTCTCTCCACATGCTCAGATCTGAGAGATAAGTCTCTGTGAAAGCCTACCTTCACATAGCTTCTTGGGAACACAAAGTTTCTTTTCAGTTGCAAACTCCACTCCATACATATATATGGGGTGGTACTAGCTCCAAATCTGTTTTACAGTGAAAACTGCAGGAATGTCAAACCGGCACTTGGAAACAGACTGAGAAACCAGAGTAAAAGTTTTTCGTGCAACCTTTTCCCTTTTGCTAGATGAACGAACGTCTCCCAACATGCTCAGTTCTGATAGATATGTCTGTGTGAAGCCGTCTTAACCTAGCTTTTTGGGAACACAATGTTTCTATTCATTGGCAATCTCAACTCCATACATATATAAGGGGATGAACTAGCTCCAACTCTGTTTTACAGAGATAACTCAGGAACATCAAACCTGCACTTAAAAACAGACTGAGAAACCAGAGTAAATGTTTCTCCTGCCACCTGTTCCCTTTGTGCTATATGAACGAACGTCTTTCCACATGCTCAGTTCTGAGATAAGTGTGTGTGAAATCCGTCCATCACCTAGCTTGCTGGGAACACAAAGTTTCTTTTCAGTTGCCATTTCCAATCGATACATATCTATGATTGGGGCTAGCTCCAACTCGGTTTTAGGGTGAAAACTGCAGGAACTTCAAACCGGCACTAGAAAACAGACTGAGAATCCAGAGTAAAAGTTTCCCTGCAAAAGTTCCTTTTCTGATAGATGAACGAACGTCTATCCACATGCTCAGTTCTGAAATATATGTGTGTGTGAAAGCCGTCCTTCACCTTGCTTGTTGGGAACACAAAGTTTCTTTTCAATTGCCAAATCCACTCCATACATATATATGGGTATGGACTAGCTCCAACTCGGTTTTACAGTGAAAACTGCAGGAACTTCAAACCGGCAGTAGGAAACAGAATGAGAAACCAGAGTAAAATTTTCTCATGCAACCAGTTCCCTTTCTGCTAGATGAACGAAAGTCTCTCCACATGCTCAGTTCTGAGAGATATGTCTGTGTGAAAGCCGTCCTTCACGTAGCTTGTTGGGAACACAAAGTATCTTTTCAGTTGCCAACTCCACTCCATACATATATATGGGGTAGTAGTAGTTCGAACTCGGTGTTACAGTGAAAACTTCAGGAACTTGGACCTGGCACTTAGAAACAGACTTAGAAATCAGAGTAAAAGTTTCTACTGCAACCCGTTTCCTTTGTGCTAGATGAACGAAAGTCACTCCACATGCTCAGTTCTGAGAGATAAGTGTGTATCAAAGCCGTCCTTCACATAGCTTGTTGGGAACACAAAGTTTCTTTTTTTAACAAACTCCACTCCATACATATCTATGGGTAGGGACAATCTCCAACTCGGTTTTACAGTGAAAACTGTAGGAAATTCAAACCTGCACTAGGAAACAGACTGAGAAACCAGAGTAAAAGTTTTCTCATGCAACCAATTCCCTTTCTGCTAGATGAACGAACGTCTCTCCACATGCTCAGATCTGAGAGATAAGTCTCTGTGAAAGCCTACCTTCACATAGCTTCTTGGGAACACAAAGTTTCTTTTCAGTTGCAAACTCCACTCCATACATATATATGGGGTGGTACTAGCTCCAAATCTGTTTTACAGTGAAAACTGCAGGAATGTCAAACCGGCACTTGGAAACAGACTGAGAAACCAGAGTAAAAGTTTTTCGTGCAACCTTTTCCCTTTTTGCTAGATGAACGAACGTCTCCCAACATGCTCAGTTCTGATAGATATGTCTGTGTGAAAGCCGTCTTAACCTAGCTTTTTGGGAACACAATGTTTCTATTCATTGGCAATCTCAACTCCATACATATATAAGGGGAAGAACTAGCTCCAACTCTGTTTTACAGAGATAACTCAGGAACATCAAACCTGCACTTAAAACAGACTGAGAAACCAGAGTAAATGTTTCTCCTGCCACCTGTTCCCTTTGTGCTATATGAACGAACGTCTTTCCACATGCTCAGTTCTGAGATAAGTGTGTGTGAAATCCGTCCATCACCTAGCTTGCTGGGAACACAAAGTTTCTTTTCAGTTGCCATTTCCAATCGATACATATCTATGATTGGGGCTAGCTCCAACTCGGTTTTAGGGTGAAAACTGCAGGAACTTCAAACCGGCACTAGAAAACAGACTGAGAATCCAGAGTAAAAGTTTCCCTGCAAAAGTTCCTTTTCTGATAGATGAACGAACGTCTATCCACATGCTCAGTTCTGAAATATATGTGTGTGTGAAAGCCGTCCTTCACCTTGCTTGTTGGGAACACAAAGTTTCTTTTCAATTGCCAAATCCACTCCATACATATATATGGGTATGGACTAGCTCCAACTCGGTTTTACAGTGAAAACTGCAGGAACTTCAAACCGGCAGTAGGAAACAGAATGAGAAACCAGAGTAAAATTTTCTCATGCAACCAGTTCCCTTTCTGCTAGATGAACGAAAGTCTCTCCACATGCTCAGTTCTGAGAGATATGTCTGTGTGAAAGCCGTCCTTCACGTAGCTTGTTGGGAACACAAAGTATCTTTTCAGTTGCCAACTCCACTCCATACATATATATGGGTAGTAGTAGGTTCGAACTCGGTGTTACAGTGAAAACTTCAGGAACTTGGACCTGGCACTTAGAAACAGACTTAGAAAATCAGAGTAAAAGTTTCTACTGCAACCCGTTTCCTTTGTGCTAGATGAACGAAAGTCACTCCACATGCTCAGTTCTGAGAGATAAGTGTGTATCAAAGCCGTCCCTTCACATAGCTTGTTGGGAACACAAAGTTTCTTTTTTTAACAAACTCCACTCCATACATATCTATGGGTAGGGACAATCTCCAACTCGGTTTTACAGTGAAAACTGTAGGAAATTCAAACCTGCACTAGGAAACAGACTGAGAAACCAGAGTAAAAGTTTCTCATGCAACCAATTCCCTTTCTGCTAGATGAACGAACGTCTCTCCACATGCTCAGATCTGAGAGATAAGTCTCTGTGAAAGCCTACCTTCACATAGCTTCTTGGGAACACAAAGTTTCTTTTCAGTTGCAACTCCACTCCATACATATATATGGGGTGGTACTAGCTCCAAATCTGTTTTACAGTGAAAACTGCAGGAATGTCAAACCGGCACTTGGAAACAGACTGAGAAACCAGAGTAAAAGTTTTTCGTGCAACCTTTTCCCTTTTTGCTAGATGAACGAACGTCTCCCAACATGCTCAGTTCTGATAGATATGTCTGTGTGAAAGCCGTCTTAACCTAGCTTTTTGGGAACACAATGTTTCTATTCATTGGCAATCTCAACTCCATACATATATAAGGGGATGAACTAGCTCCAACTCTGTTTTACAGAGATAACTCAGGAACATCAAACCTGCACTTAAAAACAGACTGAGAAACCAGAGTAAATGTTTCTCCTGCCACCTGTTCCCTTTGTGCTATATGAACGAACGTCTTTCCACATGCTCAGTTCTGAGATAAGTGTGTGTGAAATCCGTCCATCACCTAGCTTGCTGGGAACACAAAGTTTCTTTTCAGTTGCCATTTCCAATCGATACATATCTATGATTGGGGCTAGCTCCAACTCGGTTTTAGGGTGAAAACTGCAGGAACTTCAAACCGGCACTAGAAAACAGACTGAGAATCCAGAGTAAAAGTTTCCCTGCAAAAGTTCCTTTTCTGATAGATGAACGAACGTCTATCCACATGCTCAGTTCTGAAATATATGTGTGTGTGAAAGCCGTCCTTCACCTTGCTTGTTGGGAACACAAAGTTTCTTTTCAATTGCCAAATCCACTCCATACATATATATGGGTATGGACTAGCTCCAACTCGGTTTTACAGTGAAAACTGCAGGAACTTCAAACCGGCAGTAGGAAACAGAATGAGAAACCAGAGTAAAAGTTTCTCATGCAACCAGTTCCCTTTCTGCTAGATGAACGAAAGTCTCTCCACATGCTCAGTTCTGAGAGATATGTCTGTGTGAAAGCCGTCCTTCACGTAGCTTGTTGGGAACACAAAGTATCTTTTCAGTTGCCAACTCCACTCCATACATATATATGGGGTAGTAGTAGTTCGAACTCGGTGTTACAGTGAAAACTGCAGGAACTTGGACCCGGCACTAAGAAAAGAGACTTAGAAATCAGAGTAAAAGTTTTCTACTGCAACCCGTTTCCTTTGTGCTAGATGAACGAAAGTCTCTCCACATGCTCAGTTCTGAGAGATAAGTGTGTATCAAAGCCGTCCTTCACATAGCTTGTTGGGAACACAAAGTTTCTTTTTTTAACAAACTCCACTCCATACATATCTATGGGTAGGGACAATCTCCAACACGGTTTTACAGTGAAAACTGTAGGAAATTCAAACCTGCACTAGGAAACAGACTGAGAAACCAGAGTAAAAGTTTCTCATGCAACCAATTCCCTTCTGCTAGATGAACGAACGTCTCTCCACATGCTCAGATCTGAGAGATAAGTCTCTGTGAAAGCCTACCTTCACATAGCTTCTTGGGAACACAAAGTTTTCTTTTCAGTTGCAAACTCCACTCCATACATAGATATGGGGTGGTACTAGCTCCAAATCTGTTTTACAGTGAAAACTGCAGGAATGTCAAACCGGCACTTGGAAACAGACTGAGAAACCAGAGTAAAAGTTTTTCGTGCAACCTGTTCCCTTTTTGCTAGATGAACGAACGTCTCCCAACGTGCTCAGTTCTGATAGATATGTCTGTGTGAAAGCCGTCTTAACCTAGCTTTTTGGGAACACAATGTTTCTATTCATTGGCAATCTCAACTCCATACATATATAAGGGGATGAACTATCTCCAACTCTGTTTTACAGAGATAACTCAGGAACAACAAACCTGCACTTAAAAACAGACTGAGAAACCAGAGTAAATGTTTCTCCTGCCACCTGTTCCCTTTGTGCTAGATGAACGAACGTCTCTCCACATGCTCAGTTCTGAGAGATAAGTCGGTGTGAAAGCCGTCCTTCACCTAGCTGGTTGGGAACACAAAGTTTCTTTTCAGATGCAAACTCCGCTCCATACATATATATGGGTAGGAAGTAGCTCCCAACTCCGGTTTACAGTGAAAACTGCAGGTACTTCAAACCGGCACTAGGAAACAAACTAGAAACCAGATTAAAAGTTTTCCCTGCAACACGTTCCCTTTGTGCTAGATGACGAAGGTATCTCCACATGTTCAGTACTGAGAGACTATTCTGTGTGAAAGCCGTCATTCACGTAGCTTGTTTGGAACACAAAGTTTCTTTTCATTGCCAACTCGACTCCATACATATATACGGGGAAAGTACTAGCTCCAATTCGGTATTACACAGAAAACTGCTGGAACTTTAAACCGGCACTAGGAAACAACTGAGATACCAGAGTAAACGTTTCCCTGCAACCCGTTCCGTTTCTGCTAGATGAACGAAAGTCTCTACAATGCTCAGTTCTGATTAATAAATGTGTGTGAATGACATCCTTCACCTAGCTTGTTGGGAACACAAAGATTCTTTTTAGTTGCCAATTCGACTCCATACATATATATGGGAATGTACTATCTCCAAAACTTTTTACAGTTAAAACTGCAGGAACTTCAAACCGGCACTAGGAAACAGACGGAGAAACCAGAAAATACTGTTCCCCCTGCAACCCGTTCCCTTGTGCTAGATGAACGAGCGTCTCTCCACATGCTCACTTCTGAGAGATAAGTGTGTTTGAATGCCGTCCTTCACCTAGCTTGTAGGGAACACAAAGATTCTTTTTCAGTTGCCAACTCGAGTCCATAAATATATATGGGGAGGTACAAACTCCAAATCAATTTATAGTGAAAACTGCAGGAACTTCAAACCGGCACTAGGAAACAGACTGAGAAACCAGAGTAAATGTTTCCCCTGCAACCCGTTCCATTTATGCTAGATGAAAGAACGTCTCTCCACATGCTAAATTCTGAGACATGAGTGTGTGTGAAAGCCGTCCTTCACCTAGCTTGTTGGGAACACAAAGTTTCTTCATTGGCAAAACCCAATCCATACAATATGGGGAGTTACTAGCTCCAACTCGGTTTTACAGTGATATCTCAGGAACTTCAAATGGCACTAAAAAATAGACTGAGAAAACAGAGTAAAATATTCTCCTGCAACCTTTTCCCTTTGTGCTAGATGAACGAACGTCTCTCCACATGCTCAGTTCTGAGACATAAGTGTGTGAAAGCCGTCCTTCACCTAGCTTGTTGGGAACACAAAGTTTCTTTTCAATTGCAAATTCCACTGAATACATATATATGGGTAGGTACTAGCTCCAACTCGGTTTTACATTGAAAACTGCAGGAACGTCAAACCGGCATTAGGAAACAGACTGTGAAACCAGAATAAAAGTTTCTCCTGCAACCCGTTCCTTTTGTGAGATGAACGAACGTCTCTCCACATGCTAAGTTCTGAGATAAGTGTGTGTGTGAAAGCCGTAGTTCACCTAGCTTGTTGGGAACCAAAGTTTCTTTTCTGTTGCAAACTCCACTCCATACATATCTAAGGGTATGGGTTAGCTCCAACTCGGTTTTACAATGAAAACTGCAGGAACTTCAAACAGGCACTAGGAAACAACTGAGAAACCAGAGTAAAATTTCTCCTGCAAACTTTTCCCTTTCTGCTAGATGAACGAACGTCTCTCCACATGCTAAGTTCTTAGAGATAAGTGTGTGTAAATGAAGTTCTTCACATAGCTTTTTGGGAACACAAAGATACTTTTCAGTTGCCAACTCGACTCCATACATATATATGGGGAGGTACTAGCTCCAAATCTGTTTTTACAGTGAAAAACTGCAGGAACTTCAAACCGGCACTGGGAAACAAACTGAGAAACCAGAGTAAATGTTTCCCTGCAAACCGTTCCCTTTGTGCTAGATGAAAGAACGTTTTTCCACTGCTCAATTCTGAGAGATATGTGTGTTGAAAGCCGTACTTATCTAGCTTGTGGGAACACAAAGTTTCGTTCAGTTGCAAACTCCAATCCATATATATATATGGGGGTTCTAGCTCCAACTCGGTTTTACAGTGAAACTCAAGGAAATTCAAAACCGGCACTAGAAAACAGACTGAGAAAACAGAGTTAAAATTCTCCTGCAACGTGTTCCTTTCTGCTAGATGTACGAAAGTCTCTCCACATGCTCACATCTGAGAGATAAGTCTCTGTGAAAGACTTCCTTCACTAGCTTGTTGGGAACACAAAGTTCTTTTCAGATGCAAACACCACCACATAATATATGGGGAGGTACAAGCTCCAACTCGGGTTTACAGTGAAAACTGCAGGTACGTCAAACCGCACTAGGAAACAGACTGAGAAACCAGAGTAAAAGTTTCCTGCAACACGTTCCCTTTGTGCTTGATGACGAAAGTCTCTCCACATGCTCAGTTCTGAGAGATAAGTCTGTGTGATGCCGTCCTTCAACTAGCTGGTTGGGAACACAAAGTTCTTTTCAGTTGCAACACCACTCCATACATATATATGGGGAGGTACTAGCTCCAACTCTGTTTTACAGTGAAAACTGCGGAACTTCAACCGGCATTAGGAAACAGACTGAGAAACCAGAGTAAAAGTTTCTCCTGCAACCCGTTCCCTTTGGGCTAGATGAAAGAAAGTCTTCCACATGCTCAGTTCTGAGATATAATTCTGTGTGAAAGCGTCTTTCACCTACCTGTTGGGGACAAAAAGATTCTTTTCAGTTGCCAACACGAGCATCATATATATGCTGAGGTACTAGCTCCAACTCTGTTTTACAGTGAAAACTGCAGGAAAATCAAACCGGCACTAGGAAACGACTGAGAAACCTGAGTAAAAGTTTCTACTGCAAACGTGCCGTTTGTGATATATGAAACGAACGTCTCTCCTCATGCTCATTTCTGAGACATAAATGTGTTGGAAAGCCGTTCTTCACCTAGCTTGTTGGAAAAACGAGTTTCTTTTCAGTTGCAATCTCCACTCCATACAATATATGGGTATGGGCTATCTCCAACTCGGTTTTACAGTGAAAACTGCAGGAACGTCAAAATGCACTAGGAAATAGACTGAGAAAGCAGAGTAAAATTTCTCTGCATCTCGTTCCCTTTCTGGTAGATGAACGAAAGTCTCTCCACATGCTCAGTTCTGAGAGATAATTGTTTGTGAAAGCCGTACTTCATGTAGCTTGTTGGGAACACAAAGTTTCTTTTCATTAGCAAACTCCACTCCATACATATCTATGGTTATGGGCTATCTTCCAACTCGGTTTTACAGTGAAAACTGCAGGAACGTCAAACCGGCACTAGGAAATAGACTGAGAAACCAGAGCAAAATTTTCTCCTGCAAACCGATCCCTTTGTGCTAGATGAACGAAAGTCTCTCCACATGCTCAGTTCTGAGAGATAGGTGTGTGTGAAAGCCGTCCTTCAACAAGCTTGTTGGGAAAACAAAGTTCTTTTCAGTTGCAAACTCCTTCCATACATATGTATGGGAGGTATTAGCTCAATCGGTTTTACAGTGATAACTCAGGAAACTTCAAAAACGGCACTAGAAAACAGACTGAGAAACCAGAGTAAAAGTTTCTCCTTCAACCCGTTCCCTTTAGCTAGATGAAAGAACGTTC